>NW_024716859.1:227500-360000 GCF_018991925.1 Homarus americanus | reverse complement strand
ATAGCCAACCAACCCAACCAACCCAACCCAACCAACCCAACCTTGGCAACAACCTTGGCAACCCAACCCAACCCAGCAACCAGCCAACCAACCCAACCCAACCAACCAACCCAACCCAGCCTTAGCCAACCTTAACCCAACCCAACCAACCCAACCCAACCAACCCATCCCAGCAACTTAACCCAATAGCCCAACCAACCCAACCAACCAACCCAACCCAACCAGCCCAACCCAACCAGCAACCAACCCAACCAACCTTAGCCCAGCCAACCCCAAGCAACCAGCAGCCAGCAACCAACTAGCCGCAACCTTAACCTTAGCAACCAACCTTAACCAACCCATCAGCAACTAACCAACCTTAGCAACAACCAACCTTAACCCAACCAACAGCCCAACCAACCCAACCAGCCATCAACCTTAACCAGCAACCAACCCAACCAGCAACCAACCAACCTTAACCAGCAACCCAACCAACCCAACCAACCCAACCCAACCAACCCAACCAACCCAACCAACCCAACCAACCCAACCAACCCAACCAACCCAACCCAACCCAACCTAAACCAGGTAGTGTTCAGGTGTCTAATCTTCATGTGGTCCCCAGACGCCACGTGATATATCTTATGCACAGGTAACCCGGCAGGTATGGTGTGTGTGTGTGATTACATGGCATGTTAGTCAGTCATGTGAGGATGCACACATATGTTTCTTCCTTAAGTGGGTGTATGATACAGTATATATATATATATATATATATATATATATATATATATATATATATATATATATATATATATATATATATATATATATATATGTGTGTGTGTGTGTGTGTCTGTATACAGTATACGTGTAGGTGAGTGTACAGTCAATCAAAGGTCTGGGCCACCTGCCGGGCTTAACAATGTAAAACTTGGAGCGAAAACTGTAGAGGTACACCTGTGGTTACCTGCGTCAAGTGGTGGTTATCGCTCATTTTCTATTCCATCGATTTTGTGATGGTCGATACTTATTTTACTGACTTACAGTACAGTACAGTAGAGGGTGACGACGTCAGTCAAGCAATGGAGGAAGAGGTTCCCTCAGCCCGAGTGTCAGTACACTAACAGTTAACAAGACTGACCGCAACAGACAGACACGGCTCCCTCTATATTAGCCCCACATCCCAACCATCATATATGTATTATAAAGTTTGAGAGAATATTATAATATTTGTATATTGTCTGAAGGAGAGCATTACGCACTGATCAATGTTTATATATTGCGTCACCACTAATGGGGAGGACCTACAGGTGGACGGAAAAAAGTCACAATTTTGGCTAGGAAAAAAAGTCACATTTTATTTAAATTAAGGTAATAAAACTAAAAATATTTTTAAAAACTTATTAACTGACAATACATGACTTTTACATATTGACAAACACAATTTATATATGATGCACGTAGGTTAGGTTAGGTTAGGTTGGGTTAGGTTAGGTTAGGTTAGGTTAGGTTGGGTTAGGATAGGTTTATCCCATGCCTTTTTTCCTGTGACTTTTTTTCCTGGATTCGACTAATGCCACCTCTTGTAATTCACCTCACTTGATAACACCAACGACACACCTATCTACCACTGGCCAATAACACACATTACAGCAGCACAACCGCCGCTGCATTACGCCATAACAGCACAACACGGCAGAGAACACCCCTACGGCGCCAACCTTTTATAGGAAAATTTTGGTCGTGTGTTTGACGAGCGGAGACGCGAGTCGCTTGTGCTATCTCTCTCTCTCTATATATCTATCAATCTATCTAGCTATCTATCTATTAATTTATCTATCTATCTATTTATCTATCTATCTACGGATGGTTCTCAAGGACTGTATAAATAAAGAGATAATTGCGAGATAGAAAGAGAGAGAGAGAGAGAGAGAGAGAGAGAGAGAGAGAGAGACTCACCCTACCTCAGGCCAGCATTACACCCTCACTATCTTTCCTTCTATAGATAACAGCTCTACACACACACACACACACACACACACACACACACACAATCGGTACAGTCTCGGTGCAGTTTTCACGCCATCTTGTACAACCACCAACATTTTGTCACATAACTTCATTGAGTCACTTAGTTACTCTACCACGGATACATCAACTGCCGGGGCCCATCAGGACACGGATACATCAACAGCCGGGGCCCATCAGGACACGGATACATCAACAGCTGGGGCCCATCATGACACGGACTTCATCAACTGCCGGGGCCCATCAGGACACGGATATCAACTGCCGGGGCCCATCAGGACGCGGATACATCAACTGCCGAGGCCCATCAGGACGCGGATACATCAACTGCCGGGGCCCATCAGGACACGGGATACATCAACTGCCGGGGCCCATCAGGACACGGATACATCAACTGCCGGGGCCCATCAGACACGGATACATCAACAACTGAGGCCCATCATGACACGGATACATCAGCTGCCGGGGCCCATCAGGACACGGATACATCAACGCCGGGGCCCATCAGGACGCGGATACATCAACTGCCGAGGCCCATCAGGACGCGGATACATCAACTGCCGGGGCCCATCAGGACACGGATACATCAACAGCTGGGGCCCATCAGGACACGGATACATCAACTGCCGGGGCCCATCAGGACACGGATACATCAACAGCTGGGGTCCGTTGACAAAATACCCATGAATAAATGTAAGTTTAATCACTATTATAATTAGGTAAACTAATTATGTTCACTCATAACAACAATGATATTAATTATTGATATGACTGAGAAATTTTTATTATTATTATTATTATTATTATTATTATTATTATTTTATTATTATTATTATCATCATTATTATTATTATCATTATTATTATTATTATTATTATTATTATTTTATTACTATTATTATTATTATTATTGTTTTATAATAATTATTATTATTATTATTATCATCATCATTATCATCTGTATAACTGTTATTATAAACATTATTTGTATCTTAATAATAATAATAAATAATTACCACAAACGCCTGGGCCTAAATTCCTTTGATCACTCATTACTCTCAGCTAATGAGGTCATTATGGCCGCCTCTGTTGTGTTATTAGAAATATTTTTACATATTTTCGACTATTGACAGGAATTGTACATGTAACGTCATCAAATTAGCCTCTTCTGATTGGCCTATTCGCTGATGCCCTGGGCAATGACGTCACTGTTGATCGTGTCTCTCTCATCTGATTGGTAGAATTAACTTCCCCTCCCTCCCATTGGTCGAGACGTCACAAATCAAAACCACCAATGACCGACTCAGTGTCTGTATCAATCCAGCAATGACTTCACCAACAACAACAGTTATAATACGACGTCTAGACACAAACCAACAACTGATTGATATATCCACGACTTTTACACAACCATAATAACATCAGACACTCAATGCATAACAGTGAATAACATAAACTTGAATAATCATTAAATTAAGCAACTACGAACTGGAAGGTAAACAAGCGTAAAGAATTAACGCAAACATACGCCATAAAATGTATTGTTTATTTTATCTGAAAGTGTAACAATACGCAGAAAGTCATGTTTATTTTATCTCAATATGTAACAATATATATTTACTCACATAGAGAAAATGATGAAATGGATTAACGTTTTATATATATGTAGAAAATTATGTTTATGTTAGGAGGGAGGAGGGAGGGAGGGAGGGAGGGAAGGAGGAGGAGGAGGGAGGAAGGGAGGGAGGGAGGAGGGAAGAAGGAGGGAGAGAAGGAGGGAGGGAGGGAGGGAGGGAGACGGGATGGAAAGAGGGAGGGAGTGATGGGGTGCAGTGTTTGAGAGAGAGAGAGAGAGAGAGAGAGAGAGAGAGAGAGAGAGAGAGAGAGAGAGAGAGAGAGAGTAGGGAGGGAGAGAGAGAGAGAGAGAGAGAGAGAGAGAGAGAGAGAGAGAGAGAGAGAGAGAGACTTAAAACATTAGATCCTATATAATCTATGGCGGGACGTGGGGAGAGGTTCCTGAACCCTATACAATAAAAAGTAGTTTTATACCTTTTTACTCCCTCCTCCTCCTCCTCTTCCTTCCCTCCCATTTCTTCCTCTTCTCCCTCCTCCTCCTCCTCTACTCACTGTTTCCGGGTGAGAACAAAAGACAAACGGTAGTCGTAATCAGCGTTAATTGCAGTATTCTTTAAAGGACTTAAGAGGTGATTGTCTCCGTACACACAGATTATCTTAAGTTTCCCCTTTAAAAGAAAATGGATGCCGAGTAATGGCGGACGTTTTACACAGTGACTTGAGGTGAGTTTTTATCGTAGAAATGATTTAGAGTGGGAGATGTGTGTGTGTGTGTGTGTGTGTGTGTGTGTGTGTGTGTGTGTGTGTGTGTGTGTGTGTGCGTGTGTGTGTGTGTGCGTGTGTGCGTGTGATAATTATTCATATTAAACAAACGCATTTACACATTATTATACACACAAGCATACAAAGATTTAAACACACACACACATACAAACACCCCCATAACCCCAAACCCCTACAAACACCCCCATAACCCCCTACAAACACCCCCTTAACCCACACACAAATACCCCCTTACCCCCACAGGTTTCTAGTCAGCAGTAGTGAGGACAGAAAGTAGGTCGCGGGTCCACCCCCTAGTCGATTCTGGTAACATACGTGAGTGGCCCGCATAGTCGCCCGCCTCTGACAAATAGTTGATAATACAGGTATGGGGGGGGGTATGGCATGGTGGTAGTGGTGGTTATGGTGGTAGTGGTGAAATGGTGGTGGTGGTGGTGGTAGCCGCGGTGGCAATAGTGGTGGTTATGGTAGTTGTGATGATGGTAGTTGTAATGATAATATAGTGAGGTAATATGACTGTTGATGACGTAATGTGACTGTTGATGACGTAATATAACTTGTGATGACGTAATATGACTGTTGATGACGTAATATAACTTGTGATGACGTAATATGACTGTTGATGACGTAAAATCACACTTCGTGACGTACTTTAACTTTGATGGCGTAACAAAAACAAATACATTGATGAAAAATTAGAATAACAATAACAAGAAGAATAACAACAACAACAACTACTACAGCAACAACAAACAACTACAAAAACCAACACTTCACCAGCATCACTTGACAACTTCCAACATACGTCATACCCCTGCGCTCAGCACGGCAGAACAAGATTATCACTAGGTGTGTATCGGATACACTAAGTGACCACACACACACACACACACACACGCAAGCGAGCGCACATACATACATACATACCTTCAAAATCATATTTGCACTCATACTTAAAACGTACACTAACTCTATTCGTGTATGTAGTGTGTGGGGGGGGGGAATTCCTGTTGACCATTACACATATTTAATTTACCTCTTAACAACTATCCACTAAACATTACTACAAGCACTACTACCGTCAACTACAAGCACTACTACCATCACTCAATTACGCCATCACCACTGTCAACTACCACCACCACAATGTGTTTTTGCTCGAAACAAGGCTAATAAAGCACTTGGGTTCATACAAAGGAGTGTTAGTTACAAGACTAGCGAGGTCATCTTATGACTATATCTTGCGCTTGTGAGACCACACCTGGATTACGCAGTTCAGTTCTGGTCACCGTATTACAGAATGGATATAGAATCCTTGGAAAGAATTCAGAGGAGAATGACAAGACTAATCCCGGGCATTAGGAACCTTGAGTACAGAGACAGGTTAAAGCATCTTAATTTGCACTGCCTTGAGAGACGTAGAGCGAAATGATAGAGGTGTATAAATGGAAGTCAGGGCTAAACAAAGGGGACATTACAAAGGTACTCAAACTATCCAACCAGGAGCGAACTCGTAACAATGGTTTTAAATTAGACAAATTTAGATTTAGGCGCGAAATAGGTAAACATTGGTTTGGAAATAGAGTAGTGGATGAGTGGAACAAGTTACCAAACATCATCATTAACTCGAATACGCTGGATAGCTTCAAACATAGGTTGGATGCTTATATGAGCGATAGGGGTTGGGTGTAAATGGGATCTGCCCAGTATGGGTCAATAGGCCCGCTGCAGTTTCCTCCATTCTTATGTTCTTATTCATACATACATACACTATCAGTATTCTTATATATCATTATCTATCTTATTTCATATCTTCTTTATTTTATTTCTCTTCACCTCATATCAAATCAGCTTATTTTATATCGCAACATTTCATTTCACGTTACCTAAGCTTATTCTTTATTTCATTTCATACTAAGCTTATGTCATATTTCATATCTGACAATATCACGTTATTTCAGCTTATTTTAACATTTCACACGAAGCTTATTTCTCATCATATCATAAAAAATCTACTTATTTAACCCTATTTCACAACATATCATAAAAACCATCCTATTTCACCCTATTTCACACCGTATTTCAACCTCTCGCTCGTGACCTCAAACCCCACATCACACACCATCTCTTTTACGAACACCTTGGAGAGCTTGTTCATCGCCGTCATAACAAAATAGAACAATTGAATGAACAAGAACAATAAAAATGACAAGGAATGAACTGTAACCTTGTAGTCGTAAAAAATAACGGTGATTTCTTGCAGTAACTCTGAGATTGTTTTCAACTACAATCCTTAAAGTTTCATGTAAGTGTGTAAGTGTGTGTGTGTGTGTGTGTGTGTGTGTGTGTGTGTGTGTGTAAGTGTGTTGTTAGTGGCAGTAAAGTGTGTCTGTAAGTAGTTTAAGGTGTATAAATGATAATAGGTGTATGTTAATTAAGTGTAAAATATGTATATAATGTAAATACAACTCGATGTGTATATTTAGTGCCAAGAAAGTGTATATATAAATTGTTTAGTGTGGAAGATGTCTAGGGGCAGTTTATAGTACCTGGGAGATGTCTAGGGGCAGTTTATAGTACCCGGGAGATGTCTAGGGGCAGTTTATAGTACCTTGGAGATGTCTAGGAGCAGTCTACAATACCTGGGAGATGTCTAGGGTCAGTTTACAGTACCTGGGAGATGTCTAGGGGCAGTCTACAATACCTGGGAGATGTCTAGGGTCAGTTTGCAGTACTTGGGAGATGTCTAGGGGCAGTCTACAATACCTGGGAGACGTCTAGGGTCAGTTTACAGTACCTGGGAGATGTCTAGGGTCAGTTTACAGTACCTGGGAGATGTCTAGGGCCAGTCTCCAATACCTGGGAGACGTCTAGGGTCAGTTTACAGGAGAACGGAAGAGGCTGGAGGGGGGGGGGACGGTTTAGTGAAAGTCACCAATAGTTTACAGAGTATTTGGGTCACCTTAGGGGGGCAGTTGTTGAGTGTTATGTGAAGGAATGTTACCTGTAGTCAGGACTCAGGTGAGAGGACGTGGAGGGGGGGCAGGTTATACAGGTAGTTAAAATAAGTGATGCGCAATGAAAGGAGATGAGAGAGGGTGTAAGAGAGAGAGAAAGAGAAGAAGGAGAAGAAGTAGGAGGAAGAGGAGGTGGAGATGAGAGGGAAGAAGAGGAAAGAGAGAAGAGAAAATTAACATGTATGAGTAGATTATCCCTCTTCCTCCTTCCCCTTCTACTCATCTTCCTCATGATTTCCTCTTCGTTTCCTCTTCACTTAGCAGAAGGATAAGGAAATGGGATGGGGGAAGTTGGGGTTGAAGGAGGGGACAGGAGTGAGGGGAGAAAGAGATGGATGGGGAGAAGGAAGGAGGGAGAAGTAGGAGGTGAGAAGAAAGGAGGGAGAGGTGGGAGGGGAGAAGGAAGGAAGGAGAGGTGGAGGGGAGAAGGAAGGAGGGAGAGGTGGGAGGTGAGAAGGAAGGAGGGAGAGGAAGGAGGGAGGAAGGGAGGGATGGAGAGGCAGGGGGTAAAATAGAATAAGAGAACAAAAGGTCAAAACTTTGGGCAAAAAACTGACGGGTTTAGTGACTTTCCAAACCTCTGGTGGGAAATTACACACACACACACACACACACACACACACACACACACACACACACACACACACACACGAGGTCAAACAGTCAATTATGTAGAAATTTTTAGAGCGCTTATGAGATTCTTGAGACACAAGGAGTTATTTCTGGGACAATGAGTGGCTGCTTCACCATGTGTGGGGTGGGGGGGTTCCTGTTCACCATTCCACCGGTTCAACTCATCTCCCAAACAACAACAATACATTTATGTGACAGAATTGTACAGAGAAGTAAGTAACCAGCTTAATTACCCAGCTTTTTACCCAGCTTGACCCACCATATGACCCCAGCTTGATTAATTCACTTGTCTCCGAATAAACAAGACAATGTGGAGTTACCTGAGTTACATAAGTTATTTAAGTTACCTGCGTTACTTGAGTTACCTGAGTGTCATGAACAATAACAGCATCGTTGGTAACTTTAAACACACACACACACACACACACACACACACACACACACACACACACACACACACACAAGCAATATTTAATGAACCTTTAATCAATAACTATTTTTCTCATTAAACGAAATCGTATTATGATCACAACAGCCAATCATAACTCACCATTTCCTCGGACCAATCACAACACGCCACACCCACAACTATACCCTGAATAATGTGATTTCTTCAGCCATTAAAAACACAACATTCTTTTGTGTATGTATTTGTGTGTGTGTGTGTGTGTGTGTGTGTGTATGTATGTATCTGTCTGTCTATCTATCTGTTTGTCTATCAATCTATTTATCTATCTATATGATCCTATGAATTCGTAATTATCTTTCTCTCTCGGTCAGTCAGTCATCAAAATCACCAACACAGGTAAACAATCCTCCAAAACGGGTAAACAATTCTCCAACACGGGTAAACAATTCTCCAACACGGGTAAACAATTCTCCAACACAGGTAAACAATCCTCCAACACAGGTAAACAATTCTCCAACACAGGTAAACAATCCTCCAACACGGGTAAACAATTCTCCAACACGGGTAAACAATCCTCCAACACAGGTAAACAATCCTCCAACACGGGTAAACAATTCTCCAACACAGGTAAACAATCCTCCAACACAGGTAAACAATTCTCCAACACAGGTAAACAATCCTCCAACACGGGAAAACAATTCTCCAACACGGGTAAACAATTCTCCAACACAGGTAAACAATCCTCCAACACGGGTAAACAATTCTCCAACACGGGTAAACAATTCTCCAACACAGGTAAACAATCCTCCAACACGGGTAAACAATTCTCCAACACGGGTAAACAATCCTCCAACACAGGTAAACAACCCTCCAACAACAACAGAAGAAAACAAAAACATCACCTCCTCCAACACCTAAATACATGCTAATTAAATCCCACATAAATTAATACTAACAGGTAACTCATCCCATTTCAGACAACACTTCATGAATACATATATACCAGTCATTAGGTGGACATGAATTGAGTATGCAAATTAGATCACGTCAGGTGGCTCAAATGATGGCTGATGGCTTCGTGTGCTTCGAGTTAGCTTTGAGGACCCTCGTTCGAAGCCCTGGTCCTTAGGTTCGTGTGATTTGCGTCAGCATTGAGGCCCCTCGTTCGATCCCCTGGTCATGTCTGTGGGGTGAATAGGTCCACTGTGGCCTTGAGGGAACGAACAAAAACATCAATTCTTCCTTCTCTTCTTCCTCTCTTCCTCCTCCTCCACCTTTATTCCTCCTTTACCTTTTCCTCCTCTTCATCCTCCCCCTCCTCCTCCATCGCACCTGTCACTCTCAACACCTGTTACGTTACCTGTGATTGTACCTTAACGCTTCGCTTGTTCACAGTATTACATTGTGTACAGATACTGTTACTGTACCATATACTTCCGGGTGTTGCTACTGCTGTGTGAGGGAGACTGTCTGTACACCTGCTGTTGTTACTGTTATTATTACTATTCCCGCTACTACTACTACTACTACATTTATTATTACCAATACTACTACAAAACATTACATAACAACTCCAATCTTCCTAAGCCCCCCAACACACACACACATTATCTCCCTCGAATCCAGTCATCCAGTCATCCAGTCATCCAGTCATATTAATCACAGGATGAACGAACATAAAGCTTCGCCTCTTCACCACATAATTCACACCGTCCTAGACATAAAAATAATACGCCATTAAATTATTATACGGTGTTTTATGCATTGTGCTTTATAACGTAATAATTGAACCCAGGGATGATGTAGCAGTCACTTTATGACCATCTGTGTGAGTGTGTGTGTGTGTGTGTGTGTGTGTGTGTGTGTGTGTGTGTGTGTTCGGTTCATAGTTGCATGGGCAGATGCCACTCGTACGGGGGCTTGGTGTGATCTGGTTGGTTATATGCCATTATGATGTCAGTGACCCAGCCCTTTCGTTATTCTGCTTAAATGGATTATTTCGCAACCTAACCTAACCTAACCCTGATTGTGAGAGGACACTACCAGACGTCATTCTAGCGAGGACCACTCAGAGCACACCATTCCCACATACGCGTGGATTTGATTCATTCAGAGTAACCAACCCACCATCATCGTTCTCCTCACCTCCTCCTCCACTCCTTCCCTCTCCTCCCTCTATCTACTCCTTACTTTCAAGCTCCTCCCTCCATACTCCTCCAGCACTTTCCGCCATACCACCTTCCATTCCCATTCTCCCCTTCCCACACGCCCTCAGCTCCAGCCCCTCCTCCTACTTACACTCCTTACATCCTCCTCCTATACCCTCCCTCCTACACTCCCCTCCTTCCCACATCTGCCCCCTACCCTCCTTCTCCCCTCCCAAACATCCCTCTTCCCCATTTCCTCGTCTATGCTCAACTCCCCTACATGCTTCCCCCCCACTCTCCCTACACCCCCACCCCCTCCCTACACCCTCATCCCCTCCCTACACCCTATCTCACTCCCTCACTGATATAATTAGACCTATTACCCAAAAAATTACATTTCCGGTTACCTGTCTAAGATAATTAAGGTTAATAAGCCTGGCGTGTTGTTGTTTGTTCTTTTGTTAAATGTTTAGGGGAAGTTTTCTTTTAAGTAATGTCACGAAATATTCACTCTGTGTGTGTGTGTGAGAGAGAGAGAGAGAGAGAGAGAGATGATCCTAATGTTAGAATCCGGTTTAGAGGAGTCGCCTTGTTCGGTTAACCGGGAAATGAGGTCGTTTATATGTATTCCGGACAACAACAATAACAGCAACAACAACAACAACAATCAAAAATAATACTAATAACAATAATAATAACAACAATAATAATAATAGTAATAGTAAGAAGAAGAACAACAAGAACAATAATAATAACACCTATAGCTATAACATCAACAACAATAATAATAACATCAACAACAATAATAATAACAACAACAACACAACACTAACCAAGGCCACACAAGTACTCCAGACAGCATCAACCATCACCACCAACATTACCAGTTACCCATCACTAATAACACACCTGTCTCACTTAATGAACACCTATTATGATTTCCTCACCTGTGTTTATCAAATGCTTTAGTGGTAATGTCCAAGGTGGATATAAAATGCTTTATGTGTTATAGGTACAGGTTAATTATAGCTTACCTGTGATTTATACATATAATTATCTAATACCTGTGGTGGAGATGTGCAGTTATATAATACGTTACCTGGGGTATTGATATAATTCTTTGGTGTATAATTATATATATATATAATATATATATATATATATGTGTGTGTGTGTGTTTATTTGGGGAATGTTTAACATGTTTTTTATTTGTTCTGTCTGTCTCTATTATACCTACGCCCACTGAACTAGGCCTATGAGACTTGGGGATAATTAAGTTATAAAGGAAGACAGTTAAAAGATAAAAAAATAAAAGAAAGATAAACAGTGTTAGAGAAAAAGAGAAAGACAAAGAAATATAAAGAGAGAGAGAAACACAGACAGAAAGCTAAAGAAACATAGAGAAAGATAGATAGAAAGACAGAGAGAAAGACAGAGAGAAAGACAGAGAGAAAGAGCGCCCCGATGCCCTCCCTTTATTTACAACAACTGGCAACTGTTCCCCCTGGCCCAGCTACAGTTACCACTTGGTCATTTTCTTGACCTGTGTGAATAACCTGACTCTTACGTGACCTGTTTACATAGTATATACAGGTAATTCTTTAAGGTTACCTCAGGTCAGTTTACTAGGAGTGTGGAGGAGAGGAGAGGAGTGAAGGGAAGGGAGGAGAGGAGTGAAGATAGGAGAGGAGTGAAGGGAAGGGAGGAGAGGAGTGAAGATAGGAGAGGAGTGAAGGGAAGGGAGGAGAGGTGAGATAGAGGAGAGGTGAAGGGAAGGGAGGGAGAGGAGTAGAAGGGAGGGGTGGGGAAGGAGGGGTGAAGGGAGGAGGGTGAAGGGAGAGGAGTGAAGGGAAGAGAGGAGAGGAGTGAAGGGAAGAGAGGAGAGGAGAGGGGAGGTATTATTCGGTTCAGTATAACATTTACGATTGATTAGAGAATTTGTGAAAAGTATTGGAGAAATGGAAGATTTTTATTATTATTATTATTATTATTATTATTATTATTATTATTATTATTATTGTTGTTATTATTGTTGTTATTATTATTATTACTGTTGCAATTATCATTATTATTATTACTATCATTATTATTATGGACCAATGTGTGTGTGTGTGTTTGGCTACGTGTGTGTGTAAATTACTTTGGATGTTTGTGAATATGCGTTGTTGATAAATGAGAGACCTCACCGCCTTACGGAAGTATGGACAGTCAGCCACACGCTAAGACTTACCCACCATAACAAGCGAAACCATGTCCCATTATGCAGCACCATAATCCACCCATGTCGGTTAGGTTAAGTTAGATTAGATTAAAGTTAAGATGGGTAAGGTTAAGTTAAGATGGGTAAGGTTAAGTTAAGATGGGTAAGGTTAAGTTAAGATGGGTAAGGTTACGTTAAGATGGGTAAGGTTAAGTTAAGATGGGTAAGGTTAAGTTAAGATGGGTAAGGTTAAGTTAAGATGGGTAAGGTTAAGTTAAGATGGGTAAGGTTAAGTTAAGATGGGTAAGGTTAAGTTAAGATGGGTAAGGTTAAGTTAGGTTAGGTTAGTCTTATGATGACCCTCAATTGATTCCAAGATCACTAATATTATTGTAACGAAAAAATATACGAAAAAAATTCAAGTTCTGGAGAGATCTGGCAACGGGTGTGTTTACAAGCAGAGAGTCAAGGAAGCAGAATTTGTTGATTGACAGGTGATGGGCAGGTAGAGTCACACCTGCGGCACCTCTCACGCAGGTGCCCGCCTTCTGAATGTTCCACCCTACCACTATCACCACAACTACCATCACCACCACAACTACCACTGCCATCACCACCACTAAAACCACCAATCACCACAACCACAACTACTACCACCACCACAACTACCACTGCCATCACCACCACTAAAACCACCAATCACCACAACCACCAATCATTCCAACCACCAACCACAACTACCACCGATCACCCCTAACGGAGTCTTTCATCCAAGTTACTGAATATAACTCCAGCACTCATTCTGTCAACCACTCTCTCTCTCTCTCTCTCTCTCCCTCTCCCCGGGCCTGTAAGTGGGTTGGTGAGTGGGGCCGAGAGTGCAGAGAGAGGGAGTCCCGTAATGGTAGTATAATTTTAAAGCAATTTATTATTTTTTTTAGGTCAGCCTTTTTATTTTTGGGTGAGTGTCAAGTCAGATGCGTTTTCACAACCCCCTGCTCGTTACAACCCTAGCTTATTACAACATTTAGCTCATTACAACATCAAGCTTATTACAACATTTAGCTCATTACAACATCTAGCTTATTACAACATTTAGCTCATTACAACATCTAGCTTATTACAACAACTAGTTTATTACAACAGCAGCTTTTCACAACCCTACCATCTCCTCACAACTCTATCAGAACACTACCCTATCACAACCCCATCTTCTTATAACCCTAATCTCGTCACAACCCTTTTCTCTCACAACTCTATCTCCTCATAATTTTCTCACAACCTCACCTTCTCACAACCCTATATCCTCATAATGTTCTCACAACCCCCCTCTCACAACCCTACCACAAGCCCAGCCTCTCACAAGCCCAGCCTCTCACAAATCCACCCTTTCACAACCCCATCTCCTCACAACTCTACCACAACCACCTTCTCACAACTCTACCATAACTCCACCCTCTCACAATCCCACCTCTTCACAATTCCACCTATTCACAACCCCACCTCTTCACAACCTCATCCAAAAGGCCAACCCAAAAGAAATGAATATGTCGTATAAACTTTATCTCCTCGCCTGTTGGTTTTACCTGTCGCACCTGAACGCATGGATGGACCTCAAATAGTTGTCATCATCATCATCATCGTCATCAGTAGACATGTGTGAGAAACAGGTGTATTGTACAGGTGTTTCGTGGGTGATTATTCTCGCACCTGTGAACTCGTGTTATTACTGCTATTAATTCACGAGAAACTCAAATGATTCCACCTAGATTTTTTGGGTATGATTTCCAGATTTTGGGGGAATATTTTTTTCAGGTTTTTACACGTTTCCATATCTGGATTTTGTGATTGATTTTCAGATTTTGGGGGTAATATTTTAGTAACATTTCTAGATTTTTTTGTAATATTTACAGATTTTATGTAAAATTTCCAGATTTTTAGGTCATATATCCAGATATGTATTACAATCCTTGAAATATGAGTCACATTTCTAAAAAAAAAAAAAAATCCTAGATTTTCCAATTAAAATATTGATTTTTTTTATCTCCAACTAATACAAATTCAATTAAAAACACCAGTTAAATATCTGTACTTAATTGTGTCATGTGATGTTAATGATAATAATTTTTTACCAGAAATTAATTCAAGTCTACGAGTCATAAATTTCAATGCTATAATATTGGCTTACAGTGAACTTTCTATTTAACGGACTAAATAGGGAGGAAATCCGTTATATGAAGGGTCCGTTATGTGAAACCTCCATCTGACTAACTATAATAAAGACCTTTAATGACATACACTGACCTAACCTAACCTAACCAAATCTAACCTAACCTAACCAAATGTAACATATCCTAACCTAATCTAACCTGCCATCCAACCTAATCAAACCTAACCTAACCAAACCTAACCTAACCACAAACCTAACCTAACCACAAACCTAATCAAGTCTAACCTACCGTAACCTAATCTAACCTAACCAACACGATATGGGACAGAATAATTTATATTTAGCATTGAATTTAGTAAATGAGAAGTGAATTTTGAAGCATCTGGTTGTGTTTCGTGGCTTCAGAGGGTAAAGTCTCAATCATACTCAAGGGGTTACAATATTGTACTTAAGGGGTTGATATCGTACTCAAGGGGTTGATATTGTACTCTAGGGGTTGATATTGTACTCAAGGGGTTAAAATGTCGTACTTAAGAGGTTAAAATGTCGTACTCAAGGGGTTGATATTGTACTCTAGGGGTTGATATTGTACTCAAGGGGTTAAAATGTCGTATAGAGGTCGTGTCATTAAAGGGGTTAAAATGTCGTACTTAAGAGGTTAAAATGTCGTACTCAAGGGGTTGATATTGTACTCTAGGGGTTGATATTGTACTCAAGGGGTTAAAATGTCGTACTCAAAGGGTTAAACCAGATAATCACTCGGCTTATATGTTAAAAATTAATAATTGACTAATTAGGATATTTTTGAGGTTTTGCGTGTGATGATTGATGGAACACGAACACACACACACACACACACACACACACACACACACACGACCGCATATTTTATCATCTGAAAATGAGGTTAAGCCAAGACGTGGTAATATGACTCTCTATAACCTGACCCTTCCCTTCCTTCCTTCCCTTCACCCCTTCCATCCCTCCTTTCCTTCCCTCCATTCTCTCTTTCTTCCCTTCTTCCATTCTCTCCTTCCCTCCCCTCTCTCTCACCTTATTCCTTACATTCCTCCGTCCCTCCATCCTTTCCATTCCTCTTTTCCCTCCCGTCTTCCGTCCATTCCTTCTTTCCCTCCCCTCTCTTTCCTTCCCTTTTTCCATTCTCTCCTTCTTTGCTGCCTTCCCTGCAGTCTTCCTTTCCTTCCCTCTATTCTCTCTTTCCTCCCTTCCTTCCTTCCACCCTCCTTGCTCCCTTTCCTTTTACCCTCCTTCTTTCCTCTTCCTTCCTTGCTCCCCTCTGTTCCCTCCTTGCTCTCCTCTTCCTTCTCTCTTCCCCCTACTCTCCCTTCTTTCCCTTCCTCCCTCCCTCCTTCTCCACCAATCCCAAAATAACGATAATTTTAGCAGCAAGACAATGATTTATGCTGCACTGCCAACCAAATGGTGACAGTACACGCCATGGTCAACAGCCTCTACCACTATCACCACCATTACTACCACTATCATTACCATTACTACCACTATCACCACCATTACTACCACTATTATTACCGTTACTACCACTATCACCACCATTACTACCACTATCACCACCATTACTACCACTATCATTCCCATTACTACCACTATTATTACCATTACTACCACTATTATTACCATTACTACCACTATCATCACCATTCCTACCACTATCACCACCATTACTACCACTATCACCACCATTACTACCACTATCACCACCATTACTACCACTATCACCACCATTACTACCACTATCATTATCATTACTACCACTATTATTACCATTACTACCACTATCACCACCATTACTACCACTATCACCACCATTACTACCACTATCATTATCATTACTACCACTATTATTACCATTACTAACACTATTATTACCATTACTACCACTATCACCACCATTACTACCACTATTATTACCATTACTACCACTATTATTACCGTTACTACCACTATCATTACCATTACTACCCCTATTATTACCATTACTACCACTATTATTACAGTTATTACCACTATCATCACCATTACTACCACTATCACCACCATTACTACCACTATCACCACCATCATTACCACTATCAACATAATTCGTACCACTATTATCGCCACTTATGCTACCACAACTACTACTACTACTTCACCTGTTTCCACCATCATTACCACTATCGCTTCAGTTACTATCATCACCAGCCACCACAATCAACCACCACACCACCAACCATCACCACAAACCACCAACACAACCACTACTACCACCATCACCACAACAAGAAACAGTGAAAGAGTGGGAGGAGAAGGTGGAGGGGGAAGGAGGTGGAAGGTGAAAGAGGAGAAGGCAGGAATTAAGAGGGAGGAGAAGGGGGGTGGGGAAGGAGAGGAGGGGGTGGAAGTGAGGAGGCAACAAGTTAGGAGGGGAGGGAAGAGGGAAGGGGAGGACAGGGAGGAGAGGAGGGGAGGAGGGGAAGGGGAAAGAGATTATAATGTGATATCTGACTTGAGAAAAAATTCATAGTTAGTTGTTTGGGTTTTATGAAGGGCGTGAGCTTAGGAAGAGGAGGAGGAAGAGGAAGAGGGGGAAGAAGAAGAGGGGAGGAACAGGAGGAGGGGGAAGAGCAGGAAGAGGAAGAGTGCAGGTTTAGTTTAGTTTAACGACTTTATTGGCAAAGTGCAGGAGGAGGAAGAAGAAGAGGAAGAGGGTTAAGAGGAAGATGAAGAGTGCAGGAGGAAGAGGAGGACGAGGAAGAGGAGAAAACGAACAAGGACAGAGACTTGAGGGCAGAAAAGTAGAAGAGTACCAAGAAAAGGAAGAGGAAGAAAGAGGAGGAAGAAGATAATGAACAGGACGAACAAAAACACGAGGAAAACAATGAGATGGGAAGAAGAAGAAACGAAAACAGGCAATGATAAAAGGAAATAGAACAAATTGAGAGAGAGAGAGAGAGTGGAAAACACAATATTGACTCGATTACACATAATATAAATCACACCATTACTAACTACGGCTCGGCTATCCCAACTACGTCCTGAGTTCACTACCAGACTACCAATAGATAGATAGATAGACAGATAGATAGATAGATAGATAGATATAGATAATACATAGTCATTAAAATCATCGTACACATTCATACAGTGGTTCAGCATGTATGTAGACAGTACAGGTATACAAACAATGGCAAACAGAGAGTCGATTCAAGGCATAGAAGCTCCAAGAAAACACACATCAAGTACTCAGAGGGAGAGAAGGAGGTAAGGGAGAGGGAGGGAAGGTGGGAGAGAAGGAGAGGGAGAGGGATGGGGAGGGGGAGGGAAGGGGAGGGGGAGGGAGGGGAGGTGAGGGAAGGGGAGGGGGAGAGAGAGGTTAGATTCGCTCAATACATTTTTCTTCTTCTAACTCCTGTACATTGCCAGTCTAATGAAAAAAACGGAGACTTGTGTGTGAAGGAGGGGGAAGGGGGAGGAGGTAAGGAGGAGGAGGGGGTGAGGACCATTCGTGGATAGATTGCCGGGTTTCTCTCAACTAGTCCCCCGCCTTCTTCATCCTCCCTGTAAGAAGGAAGTCTGTTTTCTGCTACGAATTTTCGAGGCTGTGAGAGCAGAAATATAAGCCTTAATATTTTTTTTAGGTGTGTGTGTGTGTGTGTGTGTCGAGTAACGTTGCCAATACAGGATTTTTTTTTCATCGAAGATTTATACAAATAAAAACACCCAAACAAACACACCAAACACGAGACACCAATTATTGAGAATTATAGATATACCCTACGAAAATATAATCGATTATATAAATATGTATAATGAGATAGATAGATATTATACAGTATTGAGGTTAGGTTTAATCATCAGCTGGTGATAGTTGGCATGTGTACAATGGCCTGAGGGGAGGAGGAGGAGGCTAATATGATTTCTAATGGCACCCGTCCTTAGAGCTGAATATAGAATATTTTATTTCCTCCCCGCCGCCACGAGTTACCAGTTCTAACTACCTGTTCATTTACATACAACGAACGAACGCCAAAGCTTACGTTACGTGGTGGTGGCGATTGGTGGTGGTGTGGGTTAAGGGTTTGGATAATTTTCTCATAACCTACACCCAAAATTGAATGAACTGCTGTAGTGAAGAAAGACATAAATAGATGAAAAATGAATGTGATCTTGAAGGGAAAAATAAAATCGGGAATAACTGAACTGACCGGGATTAATATAATTTTCCTTTTTGTTTAAACCGCGAAAAGTAACATTCCTAGAACTCACACCGGGGTTTAATATTTCCTCTATCCTTTTATATCCTCATATTTCTATCCATCATCTATCCATCTATCCATCCAATAGAGATCAGAACGAGTTAACAGAGATAGATTTCACCCATCGCAGATTTAAACCCCCGCTAAAATTTCCACTACTCGGAAACGTTAAATTTAAAGCTACTCGAAATTTTTGGCAACTCTGTGTTTTCAGTTCGATAAATAGGACGCAGCAGCTCAAGTCAATGACCGGGGGGAATGGAGGAGCCGTGAGGGAGGGGCCGTGAGGGAGAGACAGGTTGAAGGGCCATTTTTAGGGGAGGGAAGAAGAGATGTTGGGGGGAGGAGGGAGGGAGAGGGGAAGGAAGGAGGAGAGGGAGGAGATGGAGGAGTTGAAGGGGCCAATTTTAGAAGAGAGAGGGAGAGAAAGAAAGGGAAGGAAGGAGAGATGAAGTAAAACAGGCCATTTAGAGAGGATGGATGAAGAGGAAAGGATGGATGGAAAGGAAGAATGAAGAAGGAAAGGCGAGGGTTAAGAAAGAAAGAGAGGAAGGTAGGTAAGATGAAGGAGGGACAGAGAGTTTGGGGGGCGTCATTTTTAAGGGAAGGTTATGGGAGGCAGTTTAGAGTTAAATGAGAAGAAGGGGAGGAAGGGGGAGGTAGGGAGAGGGGGAAGGGGAGCAATTTTCTGAGAGAGGATGTAGGGGAGAGGTTATTAAGAAGGGGGGGAGGGAGCAGGGAGGGAGGAGGGGGAAGGAGGAGAAGAGAGGGAGGGGAAGGAGGGAGGGGAGGGGAGGAAGGGAGGGAGGGGAGGGAAGGGGGAGGAAGGGAAGGAGGGAGGGAGGGAGGAGGGAGGGAGGAAGGAAGGGAGGAAGGAGGAGGAGAGAAATGAGAGGGTTAGCAAAGACATTTCTGGACCACCTGAGAGCACCCCAGTTTATTTCACCTTAGATTAACCCTAACAACATAGAAAAAAGGGTAGGGAAGGGTCGTGAGGGAGAAAGTGATGGAGAAGGGCGCAGGGAGAGAGGAGAGGGGGGAGAGAGGTGAGGGGGTTGGAGGAGAGAGAAAAGAAAGGGTAACCGTCTCGTGGGTGATAGGGAAAGAATTTCAGGAAGGGAGATAAGGGAGAAGGGAGGGAGGAAGGCAGGAGAGATAAGGAAGGGGAGGAGGGAGATAGGGGGTGGTAGGAGGAATGAAGGGGGGTCGTAGAGGACAGTGTTAGGAGGAAGAGGAGGAGGAGGGGGGAAGGATCACAATAGGGGAGGAAGATGAAGTGAGGAAGGAGGTAACATTGTTGAAGGAGGAGAAGAGAAGGGAAGGAGAGAGAGAGGAGGGAGGAAGAGAGTGGTAGGAGTTGAAGGAGTCTTGAAGGAGGAGAGAAAGAGGAGGCGGTGGCAGTAGTAGGGGTGGCGTCTTGAAGAAGTAGGAGGAGGAGGTAGGGGGGAAGGGGGGGAGAAAGGGGAGGAAGGAGGAGGAGGGTAGGGGGGGGGAAGGGGGGAGAGGAGGAGGTCCTACAACTCGTTACAGGGAACAATTTCTTATGATGTCAATTGTTCCTCCCGTGGTGGTGTGTGTGTGTGTGTGTGTGTGTGTGTTAGAGAGATAAAGATATAAATAAAGAGGGAGAGAGACACAACAGACACACAAGAAGAAGAAGCAAGTATAAACAAACGTAAACAAATTAAACAACACACCCAAAGAACTTATCACAAACAAAACAAGACAAACCAAATAGTAAACAAGAAATTAAACAGAGAAAACAACAAACAAAGAGGCAACAAAAAGCAAAACAAACAGAAGACAACATAAACAAACACCAGAAAATAAACACAAGCAACAAACAGAAACAAACAACGAGCAAGTAGATGTTAAGTAGAAACGTAGGTAATGCAAGAGGTAGATGAAGTGGAAATAGATGAGGAAGGAGTAGATTAAGGGTAGATAAGGTAAACACACACACACACACACACACTATACATACACACACACACACACACACACACTATACACACACACACACACACTATACACACACACACACACACACACTATACATACACACACACACACTAACCATTGACTACATACAGACAGACATAAACACTGACAGACAAACATATTAACAGACATAAATAGACAGACAAAAAGTAGATTATTAATAACAAGTAGATTACAGTAGATTATTAATAACAAGTAGATTACAGTAGATTATTAATAACAAGTAGATTACAGTGAATAAATAAATTATTAATAACAAGTGATTACAGTGAATAAAGTAGATTATTAATAAAAGTGAATTATTAATAACAAATATTAAGTAGTTATTAATAACAAGTGAATTACGGTAGATTATTAATAACAAGTAGATTACAGTAGATAAAGTAGATTATTAATAACAAGTAGATTACAGTAGATTATTAATAACAAGTAGATTAAGTAGATAAAGTGAATTGTTAATAACAATAGTAGATTACAGTAGATTATTAATAACAGAGTAGATTACAGTGAATAAAGTGGATTATTAATAACAAGTAGATTACAGTAGATTATTAATAACAAATTGAATTGCAGTAGATAAAGTGAATTATTAATAACAATGTTACAGTAGATAAATGAAGTTTATTAATAACAAAGTAGATTATTAATAACAAGTGAATTACAGTAGATTATTAATAACAAGTAGATTACAGTGGATTATTAATAACAAGTGATTACAGTAGATAAAAGTGATTATTAATAACAAGTAGATTACAGTAGATTTTAATAACAAGTGGATTACAGTAGATAAAGTAGTTATTAATAATTAGTTACGGTAGATTATTAATAACAAGTAGATTACAGTAGATAAAGTAGTTATTAAATAACAAGAGTAGATTACAGTAGATTATTAATAACAAGTAGATTACAGTGAATTTAATTAAAACAAGTAGATAAGTAGATTATTAATAACAGTAGATTACAGTGAATTATTAATAACAAGTAGATTACAGTAGATTATTAATAACAAATAGATTACAGTGGATAAAATGAATTATTAATAACAAGTAAATTACGGTAGATTAGTCAACAACAAATGAATTACAGTGAGTTATTAATAACAAATGAATTACAGTGAATTTATTAATAACAGTAGATTACAGTAGATTAATAATAACAAGTGATTTACAATGATTATTAATTAGATGGTACATGATTATTAATAACAAGTGATACATTTAAATTATTAATAACAAGTGAGTGCATAGATTATTAATAACAGGTAGTTACGGTAGTTATTAATAATAAGTAGATTACAGTAGATAAAGTAGTTATTAATAACAGAGTAGTTACGGTAGATTATTAATAACAAGTAGATTACAGTAGATTATTAATAACAAGTAGATTACAGATTATTAATAACAAGTAGATTACAGTAGATTATTAATAACAAGTAGATTAAGAAGTAGATTATTAATAACAAGTAGATTACAGTAGATAAAGTGGATTATTAATAACAAGTAGATTGAGATAATGAGATTTGATTATTAATAACAAGTAGATACTGCAGATAAAGTAGATTATTAATAATAAGATTACAGTAGATTATTAATAACAAGTAGATTACAGTGGATTTATTAATAAAGAGTAGATTTAAAGTAGATTAATAACAAAGTAGATTAAGGTAGATAAAGTAGATTATTAAAACAAGTGATTATAGAGATTATTAATAATAAAGATAAGAGATTATTAATAACAAGTAGATTACAGTAGATAAAGTAGATTATTAATAACAAGTAGATTACAGAGATTATTAATAACAAGTAGATTACAGTGATTATTAATAACAAGTAGATTGCAGTGAAAGTAGATTATTAATAACAAGAGTAAAGAGATTATTAATAACAAGTAGATTACAGAGATTATTAATAACAAGTAGATACAGTAGATTTATTAATAACAAGTAGATTACAGTAGATAAAGTAGATTATTAATAAATGTAGATTACAGAGAAGATTATTAATAAAGGATTACAGTAGATTATTAATAGTGTTTACAGTAGATTAGTAGATATAAACAAGTAGATTACAGTAGATAGTGATTATTAATAACAAGTAGATTATTAGTTAATAAAGTAGATTATTTAATTATAATGTAGTTACAGTAGATAAGTAGATTATTAATAACAAGTAGATTACAGATAAAGTAGATTATTAATAACAAGTAGATTACAGTAGATTAATAAGTGATGTTAAGATTAAGAGATTATTAATAACAAGTAGATTACAGTAGATAAAGTAGATTATTAATAACAAGTAGATTACAGTAGATTATTAATAACAAGTAGATTACGGTAGATTATTAATAACAAGTAGATTACGATGTGCTTAGATTATTAATAAGTAGATTACAGTAGATAAAGTAGATTATTAATAACAAGTAGATTACAGTAGATTAAAAGTAAGATTATTAACAAGTAGATTACAGTGATAGATTATTAATAACAAGTAGATTACAGAGATTATTAATAACAAGTAGATTACAGGATAAATTATTAACAATAGTAGTAGATTATTATACAGTGATTTGATAAAGTAGATTATTAGATAAGTAGATTATCGTAGTTATAGATAAAGTAGATTATTAATAACAATAGATTACAGATTATTAATAACAAGTAGATTACAGTAGATAGTAGATTATTAATAACAAGTAGATTACAGTAGATAAAGTAGATTATTAATAACAAGTAGATTACGTAGATAAAGTAGATTATTAATAACAAGTAGATTACAGTAGATAAAGTAGATTATTAATAACAAGTAGATTGCAGTAGATAAAGTAGATTATTAATAACAAGTAGATTACAGTAGATAAAGTAGATTATTAATAAGCAGTAGATTACAGTAGATAAAGTAGATTATTAATAACAAGTAGATTACAGTAGATTACAGTAGATTATTAATAACAAAGTAGACGTAGATAAAGTAGATTATTAATAACAAGTAGATTACAGAGATAAAGTGTAGATTATTAATACAGTAGATTACAGTAGATAAAGTAGATTATTAATAAGCAGTAGATTACAGATAAAGTAGATTATACAAGAGATTCATGAATTATTAATAAGTAGATTACAGTAGATAAAGCAGATTATTAATAACAAGATTACAGTAGATAGTAGATTATTAATGCAGTAGATTACAGTAGATAAAGTAGATTATTAATAACAAGTAGATTACAGTAGATTATTAATAACAAGTAGATTACAGTAGATAAAGTTATTAATAACAAGATTACAGTAGATTATTAATAACAAGTAGATTACAGTAGATTATTAATAACAAGTAATTACAGTAGATTATTAATAACAAGTAGATTACAGAGATAAAGTAGATTATTAATAAATGTAGATTACAGTAGATAAAGTAGATTATTAATAACAAGTAGATTACAGTAGATTATTAATAACAAGTAGATTACAGTAGATAAAGCAGATTATTAATAACAAGTAGATTACGGTAGATAAAGTAGATTATTAATAAGGTAGATTACAGTAGATAAAGTAGATTATTAATAACAAGTAGATTACAGATTATTAATAACAAGTAGATTACAGTGGATAAAGTATGTTATACAAGTAGATTACAGTAGATTATTAATAACAAGTAGATTACAGTAGATTATTAATAACAAGTAATTACAGTAGATTATTAATAACAAGTAGATTACAGTAGATAAAGTAGATTATTAATAACAGGTAGATTACAGTAGATAAAGTTAGATTATTAATACAGTATTACAGTAGATAAAGTAGATTATTAATAACAAGTAGATTACAGTGGATTATTAATAACAAGTAGATTACAGTAGATAAAGTAGATTATTAATAACAAGTAGATTACAGTAGATTATTAATAACAAGTAGATTACTAGTAGATAAAGTAGATTATTAATAAAGGTAGATTACAGTAGATTATTATTAACAAGTAGATTACAGTAGATAAAGTAGATTATTAATAACAAGTAGATAAAGTAGATTATTAATAAGGTAGATTACAGTAGATAAAGTAGATTATTAAAAGCAGTAGATTACAGTAGATAAAGAGATTATTAATAAGCAGTAGATTACAGTAGATTATTAATAACAAGTAGATTACAGATTAACAATAAAAAAGTCGATTCGTCAATAGCGGACAACAATTAACAATAGAGAAACAATTTTTTAAATAAACAACTAAAATAAAAATAAAAAACCCACAGCTCAGTGAATTAGCGAGTCACCGAATGGCAACATCAGACCCATGTACAGCGAGTTAGCGGAGATTTGATAGCGGAGTTAGTCGACACAAACGCTAAATTAAGCGTCGTCCGGAGGCAGCAGCGGCGTGTAATTATATTTCGTTGTGTCTAGCGGCTAAGAGATACGAGTAGCGATTCGGTGAATTTAAACACCAATTTTAAATGTTGCTACACGATGCTTAAAACCCAATGGGTATTAATTCACTAATACCTTAACTACCTGGTTAGGATTAATTCACTTAGAGCGTGTAGTTACGGAGGATAATGAGCGTTAAGGTTGACGTATGATGGTTCAATGAAGCGAGTAGCGAATATGTGCTGTATCTAGCGAGTTAGCATCAACAGCTGAATGTAGCGAATTAATACAATGGTATAATCCAACAATATTTATGATTGGTGGTGCGAGCGATAAGCACTCATCTCCCGTCCTAAGTGTTGCTGGTTCACGCTCTAGACACCCCTAGTCGACCCAGTTGAGGAAATGAAGGTGGTCGAGTACAGTGCCTAGACTACGCCGCCCCTTGTGTACAGCAAGAGAGTTTAGTGCTCAAGGTGTTGTATCCAGAGAGGTACAAGTGGATACGGAAGGAATAGATTAATTAAGGTAGATAAATAGATCATTACATACAGACACACACACACAATGGGTCGCTAGGCTTGCGGGAAACATCATATCATCAGTTATGTAATATAATAGACAGGTGACAATTAAACAGGTAAAGGTAAATAATAAGAATAAAGATAACAATATAGATTAAGATAATAATGTAGTTAAGATAACATTATGAGAGAGAAATAAAATAAGAGTTTCTAGTCTTTACGTCAGGTCAGGTCAGGTCAGGTCAGTCAGGTCAGGTTAGGTTAGCGTAGCATTAAAGTAAAGTAATTAAATCATCAGGTGAAATAAACTTGGAGTGTCTTATCAGTTATCAGGGAGAAACAACATACTGTACCTGCGACTGAGCCTTTATACGTGGCATTTAAACAGCTAAAAATAGTGAAGAATCAGTGGAACAAAGAAACACCTGGAGAACCCCCGAGTCTCATCCCATCCCCCTCTGAGTCCCATCCCATCAACCCCACCCCCTGAATCCCATTTTATCCACCCCCACCCTCAACCACCTACCGAGTACCCCCTACCTTGGAGTTCCTGCCCAGTCATATTTCACTTGGCGATTCAGAGCTCACACGTGGCCGACGAAGGGTTAAAATAGTAATCTGAAGGATAACCAGTACTGAGTTTCCTTCTGTGTGGTGATGGTGATGTGGTGGTGGTGCTGGAGGCTTGTCTATGTGACTACACCTCGAGGTAACTCTTGTCCTTATGACCTGAGCTAAATAAAGGACCAGTTTGAAAATAATGGACTGTAAAATATGGAGAAGGAAAATCCGTTAAATCGAGGGTAAATCCGTTAAATGTGAAACCCCCACCCACCTACCACTCCAGAATCTAATTGCTTGTATTCGTTATATCGAAGTCAGTTACATAAGAACATCCCTATAACGACAGTGCAAGCTATTATAGAGGTGCGTTACTTGGGGGATCCACTATTAACCTCGCAAATATTCTTTTCCTCTCTCTCTCCAGGACTTGAGCAACAACCTTGGGGAAGCTGTTTACGGCATAGCTTATAAGTCGTCAACAAAAGCTCCTGGGTGATACCACCCTCAGTGTCAAGACCTGACTTGAATTACTCAGAACAGGCAAACTGTACTCCAAGCTTTGTCAATAAATTTGTTAAACTAAAAAAATGGATAGTCTGACGCCCAACAGAGGTCATAAGTAACTTATCAGGGTCATAGGTACTTAACAGAGGTTATAAGTACTTAACAGAGGTCACAGGTACTTAACAGGGGTCATATATTTAACAAGGTGATAAGTACTTAACAGAGGTCATAGATACTTAACAGAGGTCATAAGTACTTAACAAGGTAATAAATACTAAACAGAGGTCATAGGTACTAACAGGGTCATAGGTACTTAACAGGGTCATAGGTACTTAACATAGGTCACACCTTGAAGTTTCGACTCATGTTCAGAACCACAACGATAATAATGAAGTGTGCTGTCATCTGTGCACACACACACACACACACACACACACACACACACACACACACACACACACGTTATGGTCACCTGCTACACTGACCTACCTTATTGAGTCTGGACCTATGAGGGTTTTTGTATAATAATAAAGAAAGAAGAACGACAACTGTAACACAACTAAGCAAAGAGGAACAAATATAAGCAAGATGATAACGAAAAGAAGAAAATAAGACAAAAGAGGAATAAAAGAATAGTAGCAAAAAAAAAACAATAATAATACTGATGATAATAATAATATTAATAATAATAATAATGATAATGATAATACTGATGATAATTAATAATACTGATGATAATAATATTAATAATAATAATAATAATGATAATGATAATACTGATGATAATAATAATAATACTGATGATAATAATGATAATGATAATAATAATAATGATAATGATAATACTGATGATAATAATAATAATACTTATGATAATAATATTAATAATAATAATAATAATGATAATGATAATAATAATAATGATAATAATAATAATGATGATAATAATAATGATGATAATAATAATAATAATAATAATGATAATGATAATAATAATAATGATGATAATAATAATAATAATGATAATAATAATAATGATAATAATAATAATGATGATAATAATAATGATGATAATAATAATGATGATAATAATAATAATAATAATAATAATAATGATAATGATAATACTGATGATAATAATAATAATAATACTGATGATAATAATATTAATAATAATAATAATAATGATAATGATAATAATAATAATGATGATAATAATAATGATGATAATAATAATGATGATAATAATATTAATAATAATAATGATAATGATAATAATAATAATGATGATAATAATAATAATAATGATAATAATAATAATGATAATAATAATACGATGATAATAATAATGATGATAATAATAATGATGATAATAATAATAATAATAATAATAATAATGATAATGATAATACTGATGATAATAATAATAATATCGATGATAATAATATTAATAATAATAATAATAATGATAATGATAATAATAATAATGATGATAATAATAATAATAATGATAATGATAATAATAATAATGATGATAATAATAATATTAATAATAATAATAATGATAATGATAATAATAATAATGATGATAATAATAATAATAATGATAATAATAATAATGATGATAATAATAATGATGATAATAATAATGATGATGATAATAATAATAATAATAATAATAATACTGATGATAATAATATTAATAATAATGATAATAATAATAATGATAATAATAATAATGATAATAATAATAATAATAATAATAATGATACTACTAATAATAATAATGATGCTAATAATAATAATGATAATAATAATATCTTCTACAACTACTACTACTAGTAATAATAACAGCAACAATAACAACAACACCAAGGTATTATGACTGTTCTCTCAATAACTCACAAGGCCTCTAAAACCTGCGTGACCAATCGCAGTAATGTGGTGAAGGTGATAGCCAATGGGAGGCGGCGGATGGTTCAGTGTTTGTTTACGCTATCAGCTGACTGACTCTCCATCAGCTGACTCGTGGCCGCAACAGGATGCCACGCATACAGTACAGAGGCACGTTCATGTACACCTATACATGATCTCATACACACACACGCATACGCACACACACACACACAGGTACATTCAAGTAGTGACGCGTTCATCCAACCAGACATGTATTCAAACACACACGTTCACGCACGGATGCGCTTACATACACAGGCGCGCGCACTTTTACGTAGGAACACTTACGAACGTCAGTGCACACAAGAGCGCGCACACACAAAAACGTTTACAAACACACACATACACACACACACACACTCAAATTCTTACCTAATCATTCTCTCTCAGACAACACACGCAAGCACAGACACGCACGCACACGCAAGCGCATTAAAACAAACACAATACACGGATAAAACACGAATCTCTTTACTTCACGCTTCTGTAACACCGTTCGTCTGTGACCTACGACCATTGTCAGGGGTACAGCATATGGAAGAGGAAGATGGTTATGAGAGAAAGAGGGGGAGAGGTAATACGAGTATACCTACCAAACCTTAATTACAACGTCAGCAACACGATAATTACCATCATACCTGTGAGGCTTCCTGATTACCTGAGCTGGGCGGAACATAATCAGGCTAATTAGCATACACCTGTTGACTCCTATATTAGAATACATTACTGAGTTTTAAAATAATAATAATAAGAATAATTAATAATAATAATGATAAAATTAATGACCTTATAGCAGCAATATTAATAATAACAGTAATAATAATAACAAAAATAATAATAATAATAATAATAATAATAATAATAATAATAATAATAATGAAAAAAATAATAATAGTAACAGTAATAATAATTATAGTAATAATAATAATAATAAAAACAACAACAGCACCAATAACAACATCAACACTAATAACAACAACAACAACAATAACAATCTCAATGGCTGTGTACAGATTGAATGCTGCCTGCTGCTGCTGCTGCTATCAAAATTAATACTCAAAACTGTGCAACATCACGTCTATCGCCTTAACCCAACCAAAACTGACTTGAAGTAATTAATGCTGACAGCCACTGACATGTGCCTCAAGGCTTCAGTCAATCAAATCAGTCAGCCGGTCGAGTCTGACAGCTTTGAATTATGTGATATATTAGTACATCTGTGAAAATACGTGAGAACTATTGTGTATCGTTTAGTTGGCGCGAAGAGGGGGAGGAGGTAGTGAAGGATGAGGAAGAAGAAGAGGAGATGGTGGGAAAATAGGAGGAGGAAATGGAGGTGTGGGAGAGGAGGAGGAGGAGGGGGGGAAGTGGGAGGAAGAAGAGGAAGAAGAGGTGGAGCAACACAACAACAACTTCCAAAGACAACAACAACCACAACACTACAACAACCACAACTACAACACAACAACTACAACCACAATATCTACAACACACTCTTACAGCCCCCCAAAAATCACAACTACAACCACCACAACTACAACACCCCCAAAACCCACACTAAACTTATCACCATAATCATATGTCCAACAACCATACATTAGCAATAACAACCGTAACGCCGTAACGACCAATTACACAACCATAACGATCCAGCCAATATTACCCAGGCAATTCGTACGGCAGCTGACGACCCACCACAATCTCTGGTTCTTTAAGTAACATTTTAGTGTTACTGTGTGGCTTAAAGTAACATTGGCGTATGAGTGTAACATTGACGTCTTAAGGTAACATGGCGTCTTAAAGTAACATTGTAACGTTACTTTTGGTATTTTAAGGAATATATTTTGTAATGTTACCTAAGCTGTCTGGAAACTTTCAAATTCTCTAAAATAATAAAAACATTCTGGAAACTAAAAAATTATGTAATTTTTTGGTATATAATTCCTTAAAATTTCTCAAACTTAAAAAAAATTCCCAAAATCTCTGAAAATTTCAAGAAAATACCTAAATTTTCTGGAAACTTTAAACACCGCCTTAAACCTATTTTTGGGGGGACTTTTTTAAAAATCCCCTAAAAACAAATGGAATCCTTAACACCACAAGATGCCTAAATATTTACAAACAAACAAACAAACACAAATAACTCTTCACCTGGACTATCCAACTAATTATTACAGGTATCATGCTTGACGACAGGCGGTCCTCAAACTATCCGGTAAAACTCTATTGTCATCGCCCACAGGCAAGTCTCTCTACTGACGGTGCTCCGACAGGTGTGTGCCGACGAAGGGCTGGATAGGTAGGTAGTTGAGCCCAATGAGTCCTGTGGTGGTGGTGTTAAATGAGCTATGACGTATTACCACCACCATCGTCACCACTATTACCAGCCAACATGCTTTCGGGGCTGGTAGTGTTGTGGTAGTTGAGGGGGGTGGTGGAATGTTTGTTGTTTTATTTTGCTTTATCATTAACCAACACTACTACTACTACTACTATTATACTAACTATTATTACTTCTACTATTACAAGAATAAGTCAAGCAAAAACAGCATTTAATGGTCTATGTTACCTAATAAAAGGGAATATTGACTTAAATATGATGATGATGATGATGATGATGATGATGATGTTGATAATGACGATGCTGTACTCTCATAATACAGCTATATATAAGTACAGGTACAAATATAAACTTACAGGTAGAGGAACAGTAATAAAACAAGGAATAATTAATGAACAGGTGAGAAAACTAATTAGTACACACCTGTTGAGATGATGACTTACCTTACCGGAAGATACACCTGGAAGAGAAGAGAAGAACATTAATTAGAAACACACACACACACTACGCCAGGTGATAGATTACCTGGCGTAGATTCTTTCGACACAATACAGCAACTTACAGGTGACTTCAGAATGTTACAGCCAAGTTCAAGACGAGAGAATTATGGCTGTAACAAATACAATAACAACAACAATGACAACAACAGTAACAAGTACAACAAATACACCAAGAACGACAGTAACAACAACATAATCTTTAACAACAGCAATATCAGTGCGAACAACAACAACAACGTGTGTGGCGGGACGTCATCGTTGGCTCATAAGCAAACTTATACAATTGTTATATGCAAGTCATGTTCTCCCTCCCTCCCACTCCCTGTTCCTCCCTTCCTCTGCCTTCCTCCACACCACCTCCCTCCCTTCCTCTCTTTCTTCTCCCTTACACTAATCCTTTCCCACGCTCCTTCCTCTCCCTCTCTTTCACTCCTGTACCTCTTCCTTTTTCTCTCCCATTCCCTCTCTCTGTCCTTCTTCCCCACTCTCTAACTCTCTGTAACCACCCCCACCCCTCCCTCTCTCTACCTACCTCTTCTCCTCCTCCCTGTACCCTCCTCTCTCTAACCACACTCCCCTTCCCATTCTTCCTTCCCCCTAGCCTTCCCCCCCCCTCCCTCTCCCCTACATACGGAAGAGGGGGGTGAGGGATCAACAGGAGGTCACAGGTGAGAGGTTCATATACGCATGTGTTCACTGACCTAAGTTAAGGACGTCCCGTTAAGGTGAACTTGAGATGGAGGTCAACAATATACAAGTGCCTCGGCTCCATGCTAACGGGGTTATTGAGTTTACACGAATACAGTTTACAGTTAACACTTCAGATTACAGAAATAGATGTGAGTTAACGTTTTATAAGGTTACAGGGATACAGTTAATACTTCATAGTTACAAAAATATAGTTTACAGTTACAGAAACAGATGTGGGTTAACACTTCATAAAATTACAGGAATACAGTTTACAGTTAACATACCAGATTACAGTAACACATCTATTACAAGGTTACAGGAATGTAGTTACTAGTCAAAAGCAGTTTGTAAGGTGCAGGAACTAGAGGGTACAGTTAACACCTGTTATTTTGGTTACAGTAAATTAATATTTTTTGAGGTTACAGGAATACAGTTTTTAGTTAAGATGAAACAAATGTAACATTCTTAATCCCGTGTACAGTTATATAATGAAAGCGTGGTTAGCCTACGTACACACACACACACACACACACACACACACACACACACACACACACCTATAGGAATTAAGAAAGATTCACCTTTGACCTCTCGTGTCAAATATGGCGACCGCTGGCATCCTGTTTACGCTATGCCGCCGAGTTACATAGCGGATAGGTCACAGCGTAGGTAGATAGAGAGATTAAGACGACATAGCATAGGTTACAGATTACAGAGCAAACGGTACATAGCACAAGTTGACGCTGGCTTAACCCCTTGAGTATGATGATTTATGGAGAGAGTGAAGAGAAGGAGGATAGGTGAGGAGAAGAGAAAGAGAAGGATGACAAGGAAGAAGAAGTGGAGGACATTACAATACAAAGGAGGAAGGAAAGGAAAGGAGGAAGATAGAGAAGGAAGGAAGGAGGGGAGGGTAGATTAAGAAATATGTTTAATGGCTTCAGTAGATAATGGACTGTCTTGGGGCTTCAGTAATTTATGAAGGTATGGCTGAAGTAGATTACCAACCTACAGGTATGTCTAATGGCTTACAGGTACAGGTGAGACAATAAAGGTAAGTAGCAATGTTTTGTTTGTTTAGTGAGAGAAAGAAACAGAGATAATGAAAAAAATTGCAACAAGAATAAATAGAACAACAACAATAATGAAACAGAAGCAACAACAATTACAACTACAACAACAATTAAAACTACAAAAACAATTACAACAACAACAACAACAATTAAAACTACAACAATAAGTTAAACAACGGCAAACACAACTAAACGAACAGCAACAAAAATAAGAAATAAACTAACTACAAACACATAAAAACAACAACAATAACAACAAGTAATCAACACCAACCAACAAATAAACACAAAATATTTAACCAAAAAATTTCAAAACATTTCACAAAAAAACAGACAACCTTCACTTCTGATTGGCTGTAATCTTTGACCAAGCGACCAATCACTAACCAGACACCGACCAACTACACTATGACACACTAACTACTTGTTACACACTGTTATTATATTTTGCATGTCTGTCTGTCTGTCTGTGATTATTTTGATTGCATTATATTCTTATTAGAGTTGCGGAAGCTGAGGTGTGTGTGTGTGTGTGTGTGTGTGTGATTTACAAAGGGTAGATGGAAGAAATGGGTTGGGGAGGAAGGGAGAGGGGTGATAAGAGGGTGAAGTAAGAAGAGGAGGAGAAGAGGCAGTAGAAGCAAGGAGAGGGAAACAGAGAGAGAGAGGAGAGAGAGAGAGAGAGGAATAGGCAGACAAAGAGACAGGGAAGGAAGAGGAAGAGAGAGAGGGTCGTGGGAGAGTAAAAAATGCTAGGTGAAGAGGGAGGATGAGGTCAGAGACAAAGGAATAAGAAATCTTTTACATAAAAGAGGAGAGGGGTGGGGAGAGGGTGAGAGAGTGTGAGAGGGAGAGGGTGGAGAGTGTGGGAGAGGGGGTGAGAGTGTGAGTGTGGGGAGAGGGGTGAGAGGGGAGAGTGAGGGGAGGGGGTGGAGGGGAGAGGGGTGGAGTGGGGAGGGGGAGAGTGGGGAGAGGGGTGAGGGAGGGGAGGGGGAGAGTGTGGGGAGAGGGGTGAGTGGGGGAGGGGGTGGGAGAGGTGGGAGAGGGAGAGGTGGGAGGGGTGAGTGTGTGGAGAGGGGTGAGAGGTGGGGAGAGGGGGTGAGGGAGGGTGGGAGAGGGGTGGAGAGGTGGGGAGAGGGGTGAGTGTGGGGAGGTGAGAGGTGGGAGAGGGGAAGAGAAAGTGTGGGAGAGGGGTGGGGAGAGTGTGGGGAGTGAGTGTGGGAGGGGTGAGGGGAGGTGAGTGTGGGAGAGGGTGAGGGAGAGGGGTGAGGAGTGGGGAGAGTGGGAGGTGGGAGAGGGGTGAGGTGGGAGGGTGAGTGTGGGGAGAGGGTGAGAGAGTGTGGGAGGGTGGAGGTGTGGGAGAGAGGGGTGAGAGGTGGGGAGGGGAGAGTGTGGGGAGAGGGTGGGTGAGAGGGGAGAGGGGTGAGAGTGTGAGAGGGGTGAGAGTGTGGAGAGGGTGAGAGTATGGGGAGAAAGAGTGAGAAAGAATGAAAGTTTGAAAACCAATGAATGTGTGAGTGAAAGTAATAGAGTGAGAGAATGAATGAACGTATGGGAGAGTGAGAGTGGGAGAGAGTAAGAGGATGGAAGAGTGAGAGACAGAAACAGAGAGACAGAAAGACAGATAACAGTAAGAGAGAATGAGATAGATAAATAGATAGGTAAAGAGAGAGAGAGAGAGAGAGAGAGAGAGAGAGAGAGAGAGAGAGAGAGAGAGAGAGAGAGAGAGAGGACACACAATATGTAATCAACGCACATATAGACCTACACGTGCTTGACCTCACTAATTACAGGTGTAGTCTAAGACACTGGGCTACACACACACTACCTGTCCTCTGGCTACACCTGGGTGAGTTGTCTAATGGGTTCCAGTCCTAAGGGGTCCCAGTTTTAGGGGGTTTAGGGTCTGATGGGTCCAGTTTTAAGGGGTTTCAGTTCTAATAGATCTCAGTATCGTGGATGCTGGGGTGAGAACAGACAAACAGATAGACAGACAGACAGACAGATAGATAGATAGACAGATACACAGACAGACAGATAGATAGACAGATACACAGACAGACAGATAGATAGACAGACAGACATGATCATAAACCGAATCGATTAATGTACGAGCCAACTTCTCTATTCAATAAATATTAAATTTCTGTAATGTGTGTGTGTGTGTGTGTGTGTGTGTGTGTACGTGTTCACAGAGGCATCACCACTAAGGACAACCTTTGTTTCTTGGTTAATTTGCATTCTGCTCGACATCGTCCCCCTCCCCCTCCCCCCCACCACCACCACCACCAGCACCAACCATCTCCATCACTACCTCCACCATCTACCCTGATCACCATGAGCATCTACCATCCCTACCCCCACCAAACACCGTCCACCATATCCAACACCACTACCACCAACCATCCCCCACCCCTACCCTCCAAACATCGTCCACCATCTCCACCACTACCACCAACCATCCCCCACCACCACCAAACACCGTCCACCATCTCCACCACTACCACCAACCATCCCCCACCCCACCAAACACCGTCCACCATCTCCACCACTACCACCAACCATGCACCACCACCACCAAACACCGTCCACCATCTCCACCACTACCACCAACCATCCCCCACCCCACCAAACATCGTCCACCATCTCCACCACTACCACCAACCATCCCCCTTAACCCCCACCAAACACCGTCCACCATCTCCACCACTACCACCAACCATCCCCCACCCCACCAAACACCGTCCACCATATCCACCACTACCACCAACCATCCCCACCCCACCAAACACCGTCCACCATCTCCACCACTACCACCAACCATCCCCACCTTCACCAAACACCGTCCACCATCTCCACCACTACCACCAACCATCCCCACCCCCCACCCAAACACCGTCCACCATCTCCACCAATACCAACAACCATCCCCCACCCCCACCAAACACCGTGTCCACCATCTCCAACACTACCACCAACCATCTCCTCATCTCACCAAACACCGTCCACCATCTCCACCACTACCACCAACCACAACCATGCACCACCACCACCACGTCATCCTTCAATTCATCTCACTGAAGCATAGAGCGAGTTTATTATAATGGGACTAAGTTCATTGTCCGTCGTGCGCCCTAAGTTATCTGTCGTACGTCATGTCTCTCGTGTTATCTTTTGTGGGTGTACGTCGTTTGTCATCCATTGTACAGTCTCGTACAAGATTCTTCGAACACTGCTGGAGACGCAACTCAAGGCTGTTTGCTTACTATAGTACGTTGTAAAAATTATGAATGAATATAAAAGGTTATCGGTGATTGGTTACTTAATTCCCTGTTGTTTAATTAATGATTGGGCTTTGTTGTTTCCTATTATATAACACTACGTACTATAGTAAACAAACGGCCTGGAGTTGCTCGCTGTCTCCAGCAGTGTTCGAAGAATCTTGAACGAGACTGTAGGTCGCCCGCTATGCGTCTTGGGTTGTGACTTATCCGTTCAATCAATGTTTATTTTAACGAGTTCTATTCAATCTTTACGACGGGTGGTCTCCCTGCCGACCAACTGGCGTCCATAGCAACCAACACGGCGTCCCTAGCAACCAACATGGCGTCCATACCAACAAACATGGCGTCCGTGACGTCCATATAAACAAACATGGAGTCCATCCCAACCAAAAAGGCATCCTTAGCAACCAAAATGGCGTCCATACCAACAAATATGGCGTCCATACCAACCAACAAGGCATCCTTAGCAACCAACATGACGTCCATAGCAACCAACATGGCGTCCATACCAACAAACATGGCATCCATAGCAACCTGATGTAAACAAACATTTAATTACACCACCTCAGCCACAAGTGACCCGACGTACACACACACACACACACACACACACACACACACACACACACACACACACACACACACACACACACACACACACACACCAACTAGGCAAAAATAATGTCTTACAATCTCGATTAAGAAGTCGTGTATAAAAGAAAACCGTAAATAAATAAGGAGGTAGAGAGACAGGTGAGATGAAAGACGTAATTACAACACCTGCGGAATCAGTGAACCGACGGACGCGAAAATTGGCCCACATCATCACTGGAATGAAGCAAGACAAATTTGTTTTGAGGAATGTTGTAAAAGAGAGAGACAGAGAGACATAAATAGAGAAGTAAAGACTGTGTATGTATGTGAGACAGACAGACAGACAGACAGAAAAGACAACCATGGGGGCATTAGCTTGTTATCAATAGCCAAGGTGTGTGTGTGTGTGTGTGTGTGTGTGTGTGTGTGTGTGTGTGTGTCTGTGTTACGTGTCTGTATGTGTATGTGTGTGTGTGTGTGTGTGTGTAGGTCTGCATGTAAGTGTGCGTGTCTGTGTTATGTGTGTGTGTGTCTGTCTGTCTGTGGTGTGTGTGTGTGTGTGTGTGTGTGTGTGTGTGTGTGTGTGTGTGTGTGTGTGTGTGTAGGTCTGCATGTAAGTGTGCGTGTCTGTGTTATGTGTGTGTGTGTCTGTCTGTCTGTGAAAACTTTACTTACGACATTTGTAAAACTGCTACATTGCCTGAGGTTAAACTTGACATACACAGTACAATCATTCGAAGGACGCGACGTTCAGTTTCCTCACAACAAAGAAGAAGAAGAAGAAGAAGAAGAAGAAGAAGAAGAAGAAGAAGAAGAAGAAGAAGAAGGAGGAGGAGGAGGAGGAGGAGGAGGAGACAGAGGTGAAAGCATACTTACCAACATACTCGGAACTTACTGAACCGACTTAAACCAAACCTGACACACATTAAAGTTTGCAAGGTGAAATCCGAATGAACGTTAGTAATAATAAGAAGAAAAGAAAAATAAGTAAACCAAAGAACAAGACCTAGAACAGCAATAATAATAATAATAATAATAATAATAATAATAATTACTATAATAATAATAGGAATAAAAACAAGTAATAACACTAAGAATAACAACAACAATAACAATAATAATAACAATTACACTATAAAGACAACAGTTTGTTTACCCAAATCAGCTGACGACACCAGCTGTTTAGGTCGTTTCCGGAACCATTGAACCGATTGAGAAAAAACAAAACAAGTCACCTTGATGCGTAAGGCACCGTATACTCAGGTGTTCAGAGGCATCATTAATTATCATGCTCAAGGGGTTAACTTACCTATATTAATAACTACGACACCAGAATATCGTAGTTATCATGCACAAGGGGTTAACTTACCTATATTAATAACTACGACACCAGAATATCGTAGTTATCATGCACAAGGGGTTAACTTACCTGTGTTAACAACTACGACACCAGAATAGCGTAGTTAATAGAATCATTGTCATAAAAATCTGGTTTACAATAGTCTACAATAATCTATCCATCACTACAATCAACTTATGAGAATCGTAGTTTACAATACTCTACGATAATTTTACCATCCTTTTCTCTTAAAATCACCAAACTATCGAAATTATAAGATTAATTCACAAAGCACCTACGATCATTAGGTCTGGGTGTGTCTTCTGGTCTGAGGGGAAATGGGTCGTTTCAATGGTCTGATATATTGTATTAAAGTACCAATGTTTTAGGTGGTGATGGTAGCGTTCACTGTAGCAATGTTAACGCCAAATGATGAGACGCTAACACACACACTAACACACACACACACACACACACACACACACACACACACACACACACACACACACACACACACACACAGTCCAGCACGCAAGTTATTTTTCTTGTTAAAACGGAAAATCATATTTCTCTCTCTCTCTTCATCTTCTCCTTCTTCCTCCCTCTTTCATTTTCTTTCTCTTTCCCTCTCTCCTTCATGTCTCTCTCTCTTATCTCCTGTCTTTCACCCTCCTTCATCTTTCTCTTTCCCTCCCTCCCTCCCTCCCTCATCCCAGTCTCTCTCCCTTTCTCTCTCTTCGTATCCTATCTCCTTCTTCCTTTGTCTGCTTCCTCCCTGTTCGTTATTTTTTCATTCTCTCCCCTCTGATCCTGCCACTTCGCTCTCTCTGTCCTCCTTTCCCTCTTCCTTCCTCTCTCTCCCCTCTTTTCTCTCTCTTTCTTCATCATTCTCTCGTTTCTCTCACTTTCCGTCTTTCATCTTCTCTTTTCTCTTCTACTGTCTTAAATTTCACTAACTGGGGGAGGTCGTATTGGTGATTGTGGGGTCGTACCAATGGATCGGGAGGTCGTATCGGTGGCTGGGTGGTCGTACCGATAGCTAGAGGGGTCATACTGGTGATTGTTGGGTTGTACTGATCACTGAAGAGGTCGTACCATGGCTGGCTGGTCGTACCTATGGCTAGAGGTCGTAGTGATGATTGTGGGGTCGTACCGATAGATGGGAGGTCATATAAGACAATCAGAACCGCTATTTCATCCCTGATAACTCTGAGTGAAACCAGGTATTGACAACCTCACTCGTCGCGATAACAACAGCTGGTGATTAAATTGTTTTCTACTCAAACTATCCATTTAATATTTTTTGTTAATACTTAAAAACAAAAGCAATTTAATAACAGGTAAAGAAAATATTGACTTTGTTGTTTATCACTTAAGATTATTATAATACGGTGGAAAATTACTCCTAAGATTGTTTAAGAATCAGTTTTTACGTCATAGATTAAGTGAATCAGTGAAAATTGATTCTTAATTCATCAGTTTAAGGTAGAAATCAACCTTACGAATCATAGAGAATCTACCTTTGTGTCGCAGCTTAAGGCAGACAGGTAGATACGTTCTTACATCTACAGGTAAGAAAAATTAATTAATCCCACAGTCTTAAGACATCAAAGCTTACTCTCTCTCTCTCTCTCTCTCTCTCTCTCCTCTCTCTCTCTCTCTCTCTCTCTCTCTCTCTCTCTCTCTCTAATTCCTTGCTTCGATTCTCTTATGTTTCAAAGTATCGGTTCTTTCTCTTATTCTTCCCTTTATTGCCCAGTTTCTCTCACCTTCTCTTTAATCCATTTCAGCTACTGCATTCTTGAGATTGTGAGACCATCTTTCTATAGTACACTCCCCCCATAAGTGTTCTGTGACCACTGTTTGTATACATACATACATACATATAAACATACATACACACACATACTGTCACTATGTTGAAATGAACTGTAGTTTGAGCTGATCCCCATCTAAGTTACTATATGTCTTATTTGTGTCACTTATGTCACTTGTATATTATTTGTAATTCGTAACCCATTCCCCAAATATGTAACTGTATATTTTCAGCCTTCTGGCTGCCAAGCTCTTTCAATAAACCGTTAATTATTATTATTATTATTATACAAACATACGAATGCATACATACATATTCACATAAATATAGTCAACCAACCACACACACACACACACACACACGTACAGGATATCACAATTTTCCTCGTATGTACACCACACAAGCAAACACATCATCACAACTTTTTTCCTTGCACACACGCACACACACACACACACACACCTCGCCCTTGTATGGTGTGTGTGTGTGTGTGCGTGTGCGTGAGTGTTTTGTCTCCGGCTGGACTATATATCAACATAAGTAAGCGTTCAGGCCCCGCCCACTTTGCCTTAAACTGCCATCTACCGCAATACATCATTACACTTCCTCATGAATACCAACATAAAACTACATTCACAAACAACAAAACACGACCTGAAGCACACACACACACACACACACACACATTACTTTACAAAATCAATAACATCAAAGAGTAAACACTAATATATATAAAGTATGACGTCACTTGTAAACAAAAGATAGATTTGTTTTGGTTCTTCCCAAGGCAAGTGGTGTGAGTTGCCGGATACCACAATAATTCAGCCTATTATTCTCACAGGGAAAACACACACCAACGCATGTCTTATTTTTTACTTTTTTATTTTTTATCCTGTTTTGAGTTTTTCTTCCCCACCTTTCTGTGTTTTGTATCATTATTTTTTCTTTATCTATAGTCTTTCGTGTTTTGTTTTTGTTTTTTTATTCTCTCTTTCTCATTTGGTTCTCTTATCTCTCCTGGATAAGTTAGTTCTCTCTCTCTCTCTAATTCTTCGTCCTGTCTGTTTCTCTGGGTTAGTATCTGCGTCTGTGTGATTGTCTGTACAACTCTGTCTAAAATGTATTTATCTCTCCGTCTATATTCATTTATTATTTATGTCTGTCTCTCTTTCACACAATCACATATCAACAAACCACACACACACACACACAAACACACACACTTGGGACACCCACGCCAGAGCTGAGGACTATCTACAACGCCTTTATTCTCCCCAAACTAACGTATGCGTCACGCGTCACCAGCCTGGTCGTCTTCTCTCAACTCCACCCAACAACGTCGGCTAGACAAGGTACAGAAAAGGGCCTGCAGAATCATGCTCGGCGCAGAATACTCCGGCTACATCAACGCTCTCTCCACCCGGGAAATGTCATCCCTCAGTGACCTCCACCACCAAGCACTGGAAAGGTTTGGCAGCCAACTAATGCACCACCCTCGTCATCGCCACCTGCCACCGGCAGCCCCCCACCCACCTCACGCAGTCCGCCACTACAACAAAATTCATCCCATAAGAGCCCGCACCGATAGATATAAGAACAGCACCATCCCATCTATTGTTAAAATAATAAACAACTCCTGATTTATGTACTGTACAGCCCTGTAAATGTATTCAACGCATATTTTATCATTGTCTAAATCAAATGTAAATCTGTATATTTTCTGCCACCGACTGCAACTCTATTAATAAACCGTTTATTATTATTATTATTATTACACACACACACACTAAAGTACAAGGCTCACAAACACCACACATGCATACAAGACACAAATATACACACCTACACATTAATACACACACACACCCTGGCTGTAACCCCTGTATTATTACCTTCCCCCTGTATCTATCTCCCTTGTACTTATTCTTCTTTATCCTCGTTCTTCCCTCTCCCTTCTTCCTTTTATAACTCCTCCCCTCCTCCACTATTCTGCTTTTCGCCTACATCACCTGGTTTCCTCTCTCTCTCTCTCTCTCTCCTGTCTTCAATTACTCTCCTATTTTTTCTCTATTCCCTCCTCTCCTTCCCCTTTCCCTTCGTTCTTCCCCTCTCCCTTCTCTCTCTTTCTTCCTCTATGTTCCTTTCTTTCATCCCCCCTCTCTCTTTCTTGTACCTTCTCTCTCACTATTCGTTCTACTCTTTGTATCTCACTCGTTCTCTCTCTCATTCTCTCCCTCCCCCTCTCTATTTCTTTTACCTTCAATGCCTCTTTCTCTCCTTCCCTTCCTCCCTCCCTCACTCTCATTCTCTCCTTCCCTTCCTCCCTCCCGCTCTCTACTTCTCACCCTCTCTTCCCTCACCTATACCTCAAACACACCCACTCTGTCCCTGTACACTAGGAGAGTCACTGTGTGTTCCTTCAGTTAACATAATTCATCTATATGTCGCTTAGTTTATTGCACCTTTCCTTCCTTCCCTTCCCATTAATCCCCCCTTCCCTTCTTCCCCTTCTCCCCCCTTTTCCATTCCCGTAATCCTCTATTTTCCTTTCTTAACCTCCCCCCCTTCCCTACCCCCTCCCCGAGTTAGGTTAGGTTAGGTTAGGGCGAATTTGGAAGGCGACTCACTTAACCTACAATAGGAAGTATGTATTATGTTACCTTAAGTGTGTGTATACTGTATATTGACTGTGTGTATTAATGGAATGCTGTTATATCTATGTGAGTGAATAATTTGCATATACACACACTCATCTACAGTACAAACAAACACACACACACACACACCCATCCATCCTCCCACACCCACCACACACACTTATCCATCCTCCCACACCCACCATCCATTCTCCCACACACACCACACCACCCACCACACACACACCCATCCATCCTCCCACCACACACACACACCACCCACCACACACACCCCATCCATCCTCCCACCACACACCCACCACACACACCCATCACACACACACACCCACACACACCACACCACACACTCCCACACCACACACCCACCACACACTCCCATCCATCTTCCCACCCACCCACCACCTCACACACACACACAGACAGAACCAACACGAATACGAGGTCAATTTTAATAGGCAATAATAATCGTCTCCTCCACCATTACTGTCAAAGCCTTGGTGATTACTGCTCAATATTTCCCCGCCATCTTTCCTCCTCACTCGGAGTAAAATGACTAACAATGTAATTTTGCGTTTTATGTTACTCCGGTTTTTTTTATTGTTTTAATTAAACCGTGGGAAGACAAATTTGATCTTTTAATATTGGTTTGTGTGTTTTAAGGTGTGGATGGGGGGGGTTAAGGGTGTATGGGGGTAGAGTGTGTGGTGGGTAGGATAGTTGTGTGGGGTGTGTGGGGTAGGGTAGAGTAGGGGGGGTGGGTGTGGAAGAGGTGGGATGTGGGGGTGAAGTTATGTAGAAGTTGGAGGGTGTATGGGTGTGTAGAAACGTGTGTGTGTGTGTGTGTGTGTATGAAGGGTGGGTATGTGTATAATGGTGTTACAGGGTTTGGGTGTGTGTATGTATGTATGTATGTATGCATGTATGTATGTATGTTATGTAAATTTATTCCTACAGAGATATTGTTATATGTACAGATGTGAAGAAATTTGCCTGGACACTTAAGGTCATGGAAGAATTCGACAGCTATCGCAAAAATACATCCCAAGCCAAACATCAAGCTGTCGTAACTACAATCCAATTCAAGATAGCCAATGACGACACGGAACTACTCTCTCTCTCTCAACTATCGTACACACTACACAGACGATAATAGTACCACCATTCTTATACACCACACGATCAACATACGAACAATAACACCTAGGTATCGTAACAACAGGTGTCCAAGGAACGTGACAGTGCTCAAGTTCTCGTAAAAACTACAATACAGGAAACAGAAAGCTATCGTAAACTGGATAGCGAATTGTTGGTGGTGAAGAAATTTTATGGTCGCTTCTTCCCGTTGTGTGTTGGAGAGATGATGAAGATGATGATGATGATGGTGATGTCTCAATATAGACTGATGATGATGATGATGATGATGATGATGATATTTTGGGGAAACAGCTGGAGTTTAGGCTGTATGGTGAGAATAATAATAATAACAACAATGATAACACCATCAACAACAATATTACTAACACCACCACCATCAACAACAACCACCACCACCAACAACAACCACCACCACCAACAACTACCACAACCACAACCCCAGACATTCTCGCCTCTTCCTAACAACTCATTATACGCTCCCAACAACTGCATATAATATTTACAACTACTAAAACACAACAGACTAATTAATATAATGATTGTTTTACCCGTAATTAGTCCCTTGGAGATAATGAACCAAACCTCATTAACGTACACAAAGATAAACAAAGAGAGAGAGAGAGAGAGAGAGAGAGAGAGAGAGAGAGAGAGAGAGAGAGAATAATAACAACTCACACAGTACCACAGGTCAAAAATTCATACATTTTAAAATTATTCATTCCTGTCTTTCATTATTTATTTATGTCATTTTGCAATAATTCACGATCATTAATGTCGCAATAATTCCACTTGTGAAAATAATTATCTTATTCTGAAATACTGATAACTTCCAGGTATATATAAATTAAAAACTTTACACAGGTATTAACATATATTAAAGCAAATAAATCCTCAGTTATTAATGCACTAATGTTAATACCAACTGTGAAATATTAAAAAAATAAATAGATATATAGTGAGTTTTATCAGTTAACACCTATAATGGCGTCACTATCCTCGTCATCACAAACTCTTTTAAAATCTCTATTCCATATTAATGTCGAGAACAAAAATGTATATGTTTTAATAATCTCAAATAAATATTATCCAGGGTGAAAATTTACTCACTAATCACATATTCAACGACCAAACTCAATGACAGACAGACAAACACATTAAAACAACACGAATGAATATATAGCCCACCACCACCGCCAATGAGGAGAATAATATGATACATTATATTCTCTAAATTATTCACTGTATGTATGTACAGTATGTGTGTATGAATGTATGTATGTACGTATCTCAACAATCCATATACACGCGGACTTCAATATACAAACAATACCTCGCTAGTCGTATGTATGTATGTATGTATGTATGTATGTAGGTATGTATGTAGGTATGTATGTATGTATGTATGTATGTATGTATGTATGTATATATATGTATGTATGTTTATTTGCATCACCGACCAGGGTATACAAGCACCTTTCACTAAGTCTTTATTTGGATACTAAACAACAGATTAAAAAATAAATTGCAATAAAAACTCCTTGAAATGCATCGTAAACCACAGAAGCAGTCAAGGTGTAACAATTATGCTGCCTATCACATTAATGAAACGTTTTCTTATTAATATTTTCCCCTAATAGAAATAAGACGGTCGTAAACGAGGTAATAATATTTTAAAATGTATGGCAATAAAAAATATAGACACGTAAAAAAAATATTCATAGTTGAAAAATATAACAATAATAGTAATAATACAATAATAATAATGATAATAATAATAATAACAAAACCATCAACAATAATAATAATAAAAAAACATCAACAACAATACCAATAATAATAATAATAATAATAATAATAATAATAACAACAATAACAACAACAACAACAATAACAACACTTAAAAGCAACAAACAAACACAAAAAATAACCCATAAAAAAATGATAATCACATATCAACTGACCGTGAGGCAGAACGAACCAACTCAGAACTGTCTCCCTAAACCAGAGAAACACACACACACACACACCAGGTAAACAGATCTCTCACAATAACTATATTTACCTGCCCAACCAACCATTAAACAGTTCAATACTCCAGAAGGAAACACCGCCACACCTGTCCGTAATTAAGACAGGTGAAGGAACAGAACGGACAGGTGAGAGAACAGGTTTGGGAGAGTCAGCTGGGGGTCTGTGTGTGTGTGTGTGTGTGTGTGTGTGTGTGTGTGTGTGTGTGTGTGTGTGTGTGTTTTACCTCTTCTGAATATAACAACTTGAGATTAAAATGATTAAATTCTGTTATGGTCTACTGAGTATGACATGAGGAAGGAGGGAGGGAGGTGGGGAGAGGGAGGTGGAGGAGAGTGATGGAAGAAATGGAGGGATAGAGAGTGTGGTGGGGGGATAGGAGGAACAAAGTGAGTTAGAGACAGGATGAGACAGAGAGAGAGAGAGAGCTAGAGCAGACCATACATACATACATAGAAACATACATACATACATACACAAGTATCAGGACACAAAAACCACATGACCAGAATGCCTCTCACATACTGAACCAACTCTGACAGTAACGGTATAATTCCCTCACACACACACACACACACACACACACACACACACACACACACACACACACACACACACACACACAATTTCTCTCTAAAACGTGAAAGTTCCACCACTATCATGACGCCACACTCGATCCATACCATACAAAATAAAAATCATATCAAAAGTTTCTCATCCAAGTTTCACCATTAAAAAAAGTTCCGGGAATTGAACGTAGAACAGAGGAAAATTAATTGTAAACATATCCTAGTTGTGTATAGATATATTTGAAGAGACCCATATATAACATCTGAATAGTTGGTTGATCAGTATGACCGGAGAGGAACGGATGGACGTGTGTTTATCAAGTTGGATGAATGAACGGACAGACAAACAATAATAAATGTATATATCATCCTCCAGCAGTGAGGGGTGTATGTTATATCTAATATATGCTATAAACACTGTAACATAATTCGTATGTTATAGAGGACAGATAGACATACAGTATATAGACCCACACTGCATATATATACTTCGTAATTAAATCAAACCTCTTCCGTGGCCTAACTAAAGTATATGACATCTATTGCTTTATAAAATTGCTAAACCATTTCCTTATTTGCTTTACCTGACACCAACAAGATATTTATTGCTAATACATTAAAGCGAAAATGATCATTCAAATTCACTGGTTTTTTTTATTTAAACACACACACACACACACACACACACACACACACACACATACATACATACACACACACACACACACACACACACACCAAACAAAACATTCAAAGAAAACGAAATATATAAACAAACACCAAATTATAGGGAAAATGGGACCACGGAAGCCTATTGTGATAATCTATCACTGTTTTACCAAGTTATAATCATTATACGCAATAGAAAGTAATGTTACGCAATCCAGTCTGATACGCATGGATGATGACGCGGCCCTGGGCTAGATTAACGCATGGTTGATTTACCTAACAGTTGTATAGTACACGGAATACTCACACACACATACACACACACACACACACACACACACACACACACACACACACACACACAGAAGGGTCGAAATTCTAAGTCCCTACAGTTCAAAACACAACCATAAGGACTAGATGATTTCCAGTACATGTTTTGTTGTTTTCTGTTTTGTGGAGCTGTAAGCCTAAGGATGATTTCTATTGGTGGATTCGTGCGCGGGGAGGCCAGGGGCTTAGATATAATTGGCTGGAAAGTTTCTGATTTATGGCCTCCCATTTGCTGTCTTCGACCACTGCACAGAGGAGAAAATATTCCTTCAATTATTGTTTGTTTTTTCATCTGATTAATTAGGATAAGTATGACTAATGACATTAATATATTGTGGGATTGTGTAGTTGTTATCCGGGTTGTATATTCGTGTTATCGGGGTTGTCTACTATCAATTATTCTGTATTTATCTTTATGTATCTTTATGAAGCGTAATAATAATAATAATAATAATAATAATAATAATAATTACAGTGACAAAAATAATAATAAAGGTCTGTTATTGTTATTCATCTAAATACATAAACCACATATCACTAATATATATATATATATATATATATATATATATATATATATATATATATATATATATATATATATATATAATCTATCTAAATTACCACATATTATATTACTATTCTATATCTAATGCTATTTATATATTCAAATTACCTAACCACACACGGTGGCAGCCAAGCCCATCAAGCCATTAACAAACTCGCTACTTTCACCCTAAAACTTTTAAACTTTTACTATGAACATTTACCATCATTATTACTGCTATAACAACAAATTATCTGTCACTCCAGCTCATCTAACATCAACAACTCGTATTTAAAACTACTCAGGTAAAGATTATCCCTAAAACATCAACCCAAACAATATTTTCTCAATAAATCCAAAATAAAACTCAACAAAGGCTCCAAAGATCAATGTTTCCACCCTAGAAATTACCAAAACAAAGAAAAGTAAAATAAAAACACAAATCGGCAACTCTTCATGCAGCGTTGAGCCAATCACAGACCGGGAAATTTGGCGGGCTATTCAAATGACAGTCGACGTTACCAGCCAAGCTTTCTTCTTTATTTACAACTATCAACGTTAGCATTACGATAATCCTTTAATCGTTTTAACAAAAGAGGGATAATATTTAATAATCTATTATTGTAATAGAGTCTCTTGGAGTTACGTTCATAATGAAATATGTCATCAAGAGATTAGTTTTGGGGCGCCAATGGGGATAAGCTTTTAATGGCATGCTTGGGCTATACTTCGTCAAATCCACTTAATGTTTGCTATTGTTTGTATACCTCCACAGTCTATGTATATTGTTTGTAGACCTGCATTGTCTATATATATTGTTTGTATATCTCCACTCAAAAAACTATCTCTACTCGGGGTGATCGATGAATTTCAGAATGAACACTGTGACTCCTGTTGTCTCGGTAGGGTTGTCAAAATCCTTCTTCCGTTGTGCCGTATTTTTTCAACACAATTTTGTATAGATAATTTTGTGAGTGACTGTACATTGTTTACATACTTTCAGCGTCTATATACAAGACCACACCACAAACAAACACCAGATATAGACAAATAAACAGAAAACACCCACACACACACACACACACACACACACACACACAGAAGCACAGAGCAGACATCAAGAAGACATTAAGTCATTCGCCAGCACGTGTCTGTAATTTTGTGGGAGACATTATCCTGCTACAGACAAACGTTTTATCTCTTGATATTTATAGATAATAGTCTTAGCTGTCATAATAATTCTCATATGTGTTGGATAGGATAAATTTCTCTTTCAAAATATTGTAATTCTTGTTTAGTCAAATTTCAATATAATTTTTCGTGATTATTATTATTATTATTATTATTATTATTATTATTATTACTATTATTATTATTATTATTATTATTAGTAGTAGTAGTAGTAGTAGTAGTAGTAGTAGTAGTAGTATTGTTGCTGTTATGATTATTTATTATATATTTATTTAATAATCAAGAAAATCGGTTTTGCTTTCGAAATTTCTATTCATTTAATTTTCAAAAAGATAATTTCATATTTTCTCGTAAATGAATATCTATGAATAATGTATAACAGTAAGGATTCAATACTGTTATTTAGTTTGTAAAGTTGCGTAATAATATAAAGAATAAATTCACTTCTTAAAAAAATATAACAAGATTAATTGAAAAATAAAAGCGTGGTATAAATTAATTCTAAAGATAAAAAAAAATTAAGTTAAATCGGATATTAAAATTACATTCATTTAAAAAACAAAGTACACATCTATATCAAAATCCGTCGTCTACAGTATATCAAAACCAAAATCAGAATAATTTTTAACATAGAGATCAAACAGAAAAAAAATTAGAATAAACTAATGTCTCTAATAGGCTTCAGAATCAGTGTAAAAAATAGAGGAACACTAAGGTGGCAGCACTGCCCTAGATCAGAGCATGGACTCCTATAAACAACAACTACTTAATAAATAAATCACCTCAAAACATTCACGTATCTGTTGATTGATCAGATAGGAGTCAAAAACGCTATAAATCACATATAATTATACCAAACCCTTCAGAATAGTTGTCATATATTGTGTAAATGTTATTGGTATTTATATATACATGTAGTGTATTTCTCTTATCAACAGCGTTTCGTTAAATGTACGTCAATAAGTGTGTTTCGATTGTGAAGGTAAGAGTTAGGTGATTTATATTGATAAGTATCGTTAACTAGCTATAATTCATTCACATATAGGAACCACTAGCAGCTATCATAATTTATATTGATAAGTATCGTTAACTAGTTATAATTCAATCACATATAGGAACCACTAGCAGCTATCGTAATTTATATTGATAAGTATCGTTAACTAGCTATAATTCAATCACATATAGGAACCACTAGCAGCTATCGTAATTTATATTGATAAGTATCGTTAACTAGCTATAATTCAATCACATATAGGAACCCCAGCTATCGTAATTTATATTGATAAGTATCGTTAACTAGCTATAATTCAATCACATATAGGAACCCCAAGTACAGGGCATATATCACTAGCAGTATCCAGGGAACTTTAGCTGTAAATAAACAAATAATGCTAGAGGCAAAGATGACACTTAATGATTACAAAGGTCAGGTGTTGTTATGAAAGTCACCAACCATGTCCGTCTATTTTACAACACTTTCTGTCTATTTCTCATCAATTTTCGTCTATTTCTCAAAAAAAATTATTTCTCAATTTCCGTCTATTTCTCAACAATGTCCGAGTATTTATAAGTCATTGGGCGCTCTACGTCAGTAACCACGTGAGGTAGGAAGGTGATACTCTGCATCAATGACCAACTAAGGATTGATGACGAAAGGTTAACATATACAGGTGACTGGACTAACAGATGGTGGTCCTGTATGGCTCCTGGCAGTGTTGGAGGGCGGACGATAAGCTCCGCCAAGGACGCTTCTCTCCCTCATAGAACATCAATATTTCGTATTTGCTCACCGGGTCTGTCCATCAGAGCCAGTCAATCACACAGACAATGCAGAACAAAGAGCCACGTTAATGACACTAATTATCAATTAATAATTAATTAATTTTTGATGTACTCGGGCGTTTGAGTGGGAGGTTCCCAGCCTGCAGCTACACATAAAAAAATATCAACACAAAACACAGAATATTGATATATGACGTAAAACGAATTTCAATTTCTTCCGCCGTCGACAACAAAGACCACGAACAAGTTAACGGGAAACTATTTATTTTCTAATTCCTCAACAATTACATTATAACGAACCGATCACCTGAAGAATCTACACCCCAGCTTATCTCACCGAAACATTAACTTCCATAACACTAACCTAACATAAGCTAACCTACCCTAACTGACCTAACCTAACCATAACCTACCCTAACCTAAACTGATCTAACCTTACTTAACCTACCCTAACCTAAACTCACCTAACCTAACCTAACATTAACCTGACCTGACATAACCTAACTTAACCAAACACCACACACAGGTAAAATTAGGTGTTTAACTACGTAAATTAAACATGGGTGACTAATCTTCAGGTGAACCATTTCCTAAGCAAACATTAACTACCTAACATTACAGTTGAGGCAGTGAAGGTAGTCGAGTACAGTGTCAACCTTCCCACTGTTTATTCTCATATTGTCATCTCTCTATTGATCTCCTTTACGTCAGTACTCCCTTCTTCCCCTCCCTTACTCCTCTCTTTCTCTCTCTTTCTCCTCCTCTTCTTTCATTTTTCCATTCTCTCCCTTCGTCCCCTCATCTCTACTTATTCCCTTATCACACACACAGCCTTCATCATGCCACCCCTTTCCCGTTTTCTGTTCAATATACATGTTTGGTTTTCATGTATTGCGTTTTCTTTATGCATTTTTTTTTATTCGTGGTGATTTTTCTGGTGTAAAAGGCTTTCTTTCTTTTTCTCGTAAATATACCTGGGCTTTCTCTTTGACTCTCTCATTCTCTCTCTACTAGAAAATACTCTCTCCAACACCATTTTCCATAATCACTCCAACTTTCCCTCTCTTTCTCTCTCTCTCTCTCTCTCTACTATATTTGGCTTTCTCCCCTTCCCCCTTCTCTCATTTATTATTCTATCTACCCTTCAACTCCCCACGTCAATTTATCACTGTTCTTCCCCTGCGCCTCCAACAGATTACTGCCTCTGGCTCCCTTGTTAGAAACTCGATTTTTTTTTAACTAAGGGGGAAGGAAGATTTCTACATTGGGTTAAATCTTTTCTTGGTTCTATTTGAGTTGTAACCACCTTGAGTACGATAGTAGATCCCCTTGAGTACGATAACAAACACGTTGAGTACGATAATATCCTTTTGTTATGATTTAGCCCCTTGAGTACGATGTGAGATCCTTTGAGTTTGATTTTAACCCTTTGAGGACGATGTTAGATCCCTTGAGTACGATGTTTGATCCTTGAGTACGATAAAAATCCTTTGAGTTTGATTTTAACCCCTTGAGTACGATGTTAGATTCCTTGAGTACGATAAAAACCCTTTGAGTACGATGTTAGATCCCGTTGAATACGATAATACCTTTTGGGTATGATTTTAACACCTTGAGTACGGTATTTTAACCCCTTGAGTACAATGCCTTAAGCTTTGGGTCGTAACTACAGAGAGAGAGAGAGAGAGAGAGAGAGAGAGAGAGAGAGAGAGAGAGAGAGAGAGAGAGAGATTTACTCCATAGCATCACAGGAAATTAGCGAGTATTATAATTATTAAACGAGTATCATAGTCAGTAAGTGAGTAGTGCACCTATCAACTGAGTATTATATTCAAGAAGCGAGTATTATAGCGAATCAGAAGCATTATTACGCATCAGCAGACTTTTATAACGAATCATCAAGTATTACACACACACACACACACAGGGTATAAATATTTAGTTGGGATTATTTTTCAATATTTACAAATTATCTCATAACCTCGTCATTATCGCGTTTTTTAATCAGTTTTCTATTATTTGTATCATTATTTGAGGTCCTGCTAAATTAAGTTATATCTATCTATCTATCTATCTATCTATCTATGTAACTATCTATCTATCTATCACACACATATACTCAGACACACTCATATAATTAATTTAACACACACACACACACACACCACACACACACACACACACCACACACACACACTAGCCAGTTTTCGGCAACTACGATTGTTTTACTGTTTTATTGTTTTAAACTAGTATGTAATGTTGTTTTTTTGTCATCTGTGTTTAGTAGTGAGGGTCTGTCTGAGTTTCTGGTGTTTGGATTTATTGTTGTGTGTGTTAACTGTGGATGTTTGGGTGAGTGTTTTTAATTGTCAGTTTTCGTGTTTTAGTACAAGTTTTAAGGTGTTTTTGATTTTTAGTGTTTTATTACATGTTTTGAAGGAGTTTTTTAATCATCAGTGTTTTCGTTGTTTTGGGGTTTTAGTAAAATTTTTAATGCATATTTTTTTAATTATCCATTTTCGTTGTTTTCGTGGTTTAGAACAAGTTTTTTCCAAGGTTGATAATGTTGATAAATTATATACCATATATGTTTTATTCTCGCATTAATTATTCTCCTTTATTCCTCTTTTCGTTATACATCACCTGCATATTCTCCCATTCGCTAGTTATTCCTCTCTTCGTTATTTTAATGGTGAGTAACGTTCACTTTTTTAATATTAATTTATCTATTCAATTATCTCAGGTGTGCTTCTCGTTGGTCGCCGGACAGGTGGGCGGCAGCGAGGAGAGATCGATGCTAATCAATAGACGCTGCAATCAGGGACAATTTTCGGAATAGAGGGGTGGGTGGGTGTGTGTGTTGGGGGGTGTGGAAGGGGAAGGGAGTGTGTGTTGGGGAAGGGTGGTGTGTGTGGGGGAAGGGGAGGTGGAGGGGGGGGAGGAGGGTGTGTGTGTGTGTAGAGGGAAGGGTGGGGAGAGGAATGGGGTGTGGGGATAGTGAGTGTGTTGAGGGGAGAGATGGAGGGAAGGTAGAGGGAAGGGAGGGGTGAGGCAGGTGGGAATTGTGTGTATAGGTGTGTTGAGGGAAAGGGAGGAGGTGGAAGGAGGTGTGTGTGTGCGTGTTGGGGAAGGGGGGGGGCGTGTAACACAACTTAGATCAATTATGGAGGGAGGGTAGGGAGAGAGAGAGAAAGAGGTGGAGGTAGGAAGGTTGATAAGAGAGAGGTTGAGGGAGAGAGAAAGAAAGAGGAGATGGGGAAGTTGGGGTAGAGATTGAGAGAAAGGAAGAGGAGGAAGGGAGAATTTAGACGGATGGAAAGAGAGGGGGGGGGTATAGAAGGAAGTAGAATGAGGGGAAGGGGAAGGAAGGGAGGAAAGAAAGGAAAGAGGGGGAAGGAGGGAAGGAGAGGGCAAGGGAGAAAGAGGAAGGGAGAGGAGAAGGAGAGGAGGGAGAGTGTTGCCATTAAGGTATTTTTGAGATAATTTTGCCCCATGGGAAAGACCACGAGTCATAGGATTAGTGAGAGAGAGAGAGAGAGAGAGAGAGAGAGAGAGAGAGAGAGAGAGAGAGAGAGAGAGATTTACTATTATTTCCACTATAATAACTTAAAACGTCATACAATCTCTTCTAACGTAACTCATAAGATACAACGAAAAGAATTATTGACATAAATATAAAATAATTGTTCTTTTTTCACATTAAAAACTCTCTCTCTCTGGGCGTTGTAAATAAACTGACTGGCGTCACGCACACACTCACACTCGTACATGTAATGCTTGATTGCACACACACACACCACACACACACACACATGCACGTATGAATACACACACACATTATCATCAATCACTCATTGTGTCTCCTTGTCTGTCAATCCGTCAGTCTGTTTGTTTCCGTCTCACCTTCATCTTCTATCTGTCTGCCTATCCATCTGTCAGTGTCCGTCCGTCCGTCTCTCTACTCAGCCAATCAGAGGCGTCAACTAACCACTTTAAATTAACTGCTAAAGACCTTGCGGTTAGTGGACAAGCGTAATAGTGGTTCAGTCGGGTTATGGTGCAAACTGCTTGATACCGTCTAAAGACTCTAACCACCCAATTCAGGAGATAATTACCTGTGTTCTTTGCTGTGGTTGTAGTGTGGTTGTGGTAGTGTGGGTGTTGTAGAGGCGCGCGCGCACACACACACACGCACACACACACACGCACACACACACACACACACACACACACACACACACACACTTTCATCATCGTCAACAGGAAATATTATATACACACATTGGCCTTAAACTATACCATACAGGTGAATATATTGTCACAGAGCACAAAGATGGTTTGTTTACTTGCTTACTTACTACATTGCTTGTTTTATACAATTTATAACAAGGGGTCGGTACGATTGTGCATTTGGAACCTGTCAGTATGTATGTGTGTGTATATATATGTGTGTGTGTGTGTGTGTGTGTGTGTGTGTGTGTGTGTGTGTGTGTGTGTGTGTGTGTGTGTGAATACGTGTTACTATGTGCACGAAAACAAAACGCCAATAAATAACAACAACATCCCATTAAATCTTTAAAATCAGAACCACAACACACACCTACACACTGACCCCCCCAACACAAACTATAACAAACACAACTCAACACAAAAACATATAAAACACATCAATGCGTTTTAATTTATTTTTTTACCCGAAAGACATTTATTTCATCCTCAATCATTAACTATTTCCATGAACTAAAAAAAAGAAACAAAATCATATACTTTTAATTTTCAACGTCAACTGTTCGCTAACAATTAATATTTACCAAAAATTAATAAAAAAAATTATCACAATCTTCTATTTTAATTTTGACCTTAATACGACTATTTAACACTGTACTAATTCATATGATTGTTTGGTTCATTTTCATAATTGTCTTGTATCTATTAAGTTGTTCGTGGTTATGACTAATTGTTGCTGTTGTGGTGGTGGTTGTAGTTGTTGCTGTTGTGGTGGTGGTTGTAGTTGTTGTTGTTGTTGTTGTTGTGGTGGTGGTTGTAGTTGTTGCTGTTGTGGTGGTAGGTGGAGGTATTGTTGTTGTTGATATTGATGGTGATTGTTGTTATTGGTGGTAGTGTAGTTGTTGTTGGTAGTATAATTTGACGCTGGTGGTTGTTGTTATTGGTGGTAATTGTTGTTGTTGGTGGTACTTCATCTTATTCTCACCAGCATTCAAGACAAGTTTCACTAATGTATCTCTGTGCTTCAACAATTAAACGTCTTAGAGACAAGTATTGACACGCTCCAAGAAGAACCTTTACGATTTTATGTGATACAATATGACACAACGGACGAAGGATATTGACAACCCTACCAAGACAACGGGAGTCACAGTGTTCATTATGACATTCATCGATCACCCCGAGTAGAGATAGTGTTTAGAGTGAGTTACATATAATAAAAATAACCTTTCTATTATCATCTGGTGTTTATATACTTAACTACAGTTCACAAAGTCTATTTATACAATAAACAACGACTACAAAAACTAAAGGCAAATACATTAATCTTCTTCCCGGTATTTTGTAATGACTACTGTATTTGAATGTAATATTTATAACATTAATAATTATTAACTTATGTCTTCAACCACACACAGAACGACTACTAAACCCTATGAGAGATACAGTATTAACGTTCGTGTTTTTGTAACTCCTGTAACGACAACTGTACTCCTTACCAGTGATAACAACCAAGGACCAGAAATTTTCCCGACGGATCCAAACAACGTGAATTATACTACCGACAGGGATTATACGCCGAGACGCCTATCATACATCATCTCCACGGTGTTAACTATACTCATTATTATATCTTACTGTATATAATTCCTGGCATAGTTTTCATCATAGTGGTTTGATATATAACATATGTTTTTGTGGTATATTAATGATATGATTTTGTTAGCGAATTTTGATTGACCTGCGTTATTTATTTTTTTAAATTGGTATGATTTTAATTCTGACATATAATGTAGATAGTCGTTGGTATATTATTATAAAAGATGTAATGTTTAATTCTGCAAGTCTAAATGTGTGTTATTTTAGTATACACTTGATAGAGGCTCGGTAGGGATTAATTCATAAATAAATCCCCAGTAAGGATTAACTTACCTTAGAGAATTAAAAGGGATTATGTTACATCTTCTTTATTATATAATTCACATGTTTTGTGAATTAATTAATATAGTCATTTAAGTACAGAAATATATAACAACATAATACAAATATTCCCTTAAATTTACATTAGTTATTGTCTTGTAAACAAATCAATTTAGTTTCCACACCAAAATACCTTAGTTTTTCGACTATATACAGAAAATACATCAAAAATAACAAAATAATAGTTTTTAATTTGTAAAAATATATAGTTTAAGTGTAAAACTTAATACCTAAATAAAATATTGCTTCGTGACCTAAAGGATATTGAAGTACTAAGGATATTGAAGCACTAAGAATATTGAAGCACTTAGGATATTCAAAGGATATTGCAGCACTAAGGATATTGAAGCACTAATGATACTGAAGCACTAAAGATATTGAAGCACTTAGGATATTGAAGCACTTACATCTACACAGCAACAAAAATTTCTGGACGCTTGTTATTTACGTTAAAAATATATCTTACGTGATTTATCGTCTTAACTTAACGATAGCTTAAAGGTGGCTATTTGACTATTGTTTTGTTTTTTATTATTGTTGTTTTAGTGCGCCTTTATGACTGTTCCCTCCTGTAATGGCTCGTCTCCTCTTCTTCGAGTGACATTGTACAGGTGTTTACTGTTCATCGTCTAATTAGTGTTACCTGTAAAGAATTATTATTGACGTCTTATTTACCCAAACCTGTATTTAATTTTTATTGTTATCGTTAAAGTCATTTGGTATCTCTTTATTTTATTTTATTATTATTTTGTTTTATGTATTTGTTTGTGGTTTAGGTAAAATAATAATAGTATTTTATTTTTCGGTAATTTTTTCGTCAAATTTTTCTTCTTATGGTGGATATTTTTTATATTTAAACTTTTTATATGGTATTTATTTGGTCATAATAAATGTATTTTTCTCAAATCTTTTCGATAGTTTTTTTTTACGCATTTTTGGTCTATATGAAATTACACCGTAACTCAATATTTTGCTTTTTTTTCTAACAATGAAGGTATACCAAGAACATCTATATACAGGTGCACAAGGAACTATTCTAACATCCTGTACAACTACCCAATATGTATGTCTGTCCTTACCCCTGACTTCAAGGTGATCTATATATAGTTTCAACTGAACTTTCCTCATAACCAACCACCTGACGATACTATAATAGCATTTTTTTACCAACGTTAAAAAAAAGTAAAAAGAGTTTCTTTCCGCCGGGCATAAATGATACAAAGATTGATACAGACTGAATTATGAGCTGGTGGTGGTACAGTGCTGTCGCCATTACTGCTGACGAGGCAGGCAGGTAGTTACGAAGGTGTTACTGCTTCAAGCGATTACTAATTGGGAGAAACTGGCCTAGAGCACTTCATCAAGGCAATAGTGTTGTTGTAATGCATCTATCTGTCTTTTCTGGGGGCGGGAAGTGAGGGGGCAGGGGCGGGGGGTTTCAGTAACAAGTGTGGTCATTATTCGACTATATTAAATCGACTCTTGCACTATAAAAAGATATAAAAAAACATATATATTTTTTTTGTGACTAATGTGTTTACTAATCTAGAATATAGGTTTACAGATCTTATAGTTATTGAAACGCAGTAATGCATCATAACATAAAGACCTTGGTTGTTGAAGCGCAGTAATGCATCATAACATAAAGACCTTGGTTGTTGAAGCGCAGTAATGCATCATAACATAAAGACCTTGGTTGTTGAAGCGCAGTAATACATTATAACAACAACAAAGACCTTGGTTGTTGAAGCGCAGTAATACATTATAACAACAACAAAGACCTTGGTTGTTGAAGCGCAGTAATACATTATAACATCACCAAAGACCACAGTCAATATTATAACTCAGAATATCACCATTTTTGTGGTTGTCACCAGTCGTGCTTGTGTAATGTGTTTCTCATTGACTCCTGCAGCCATGTGAGTGTGACTGATGTGTCTCATATGACGTGTGAATCATCAGTAAGGAGAGGATGTCATTGTTATATATTATTTACTTTATCGTTTAAATTATCGTATGCAAACGGTTGAAATATCATACAATGTGGAGTAAGTCATCGTACTCAAGGGTTAATATCGTACTCACGGGATTAATATCGTACTCAAGAGGGTTTCTATCCTTCTCACAGGTTGGATTTCGTATAGAGGGACAGATAACATCGTACTCAAAATGGCGTCGCTATCGTAATCACGGGGGTTAAATCATCTTAATCCCGGAGATTAAAACTGATTATTTCTCCAAAACCTGGACGAAAAGAGATACTGTAATCTCTCTCGGCTGTCAGGACTGTCAGGCTCACCAGCGGACGTCAGGCAAGTGGAGAGGGTTTTTTCTAAATTATCTCGTAACCACTATGACAGTAATAATGCCAACATGTAATGAAAGTCCCTGGAATTCTGCATATATTATACCATCATTAAGTCTTGTATTACGCGAGAGAGAGAGAGTATACAGACTTAGAGGGGAAGAAGATAGATAAATAAACAGTGTGACAGCTAAACAGACAGACTGACGTAGATAGAGAGAAACAGACAGCTCAACAGGTTTAAAGAAGAGGGTCACTCAAGGTTGAACCGAGACGCGGCGAATAGAGGACAATGATGAAAGGGCGAGGAGGAGAAGGAGAAGAGGGTGGAGGAGGGGAAGAAGAGGAGGAGGAGAGGAGGAAAGGAAGAGGAGAAGGATGGGGAAAAGAGAAGGAGGAGAGGAAGAGGAGAAGGAAGGGGACTGTGCGCAGGTAGAAGCTGGAGAGAAGAGGAGGAGGAATGTGGAGAGATGAGGTGGAAGGGAAGAGGAGGAGGAGAGGGGAATGTGGGAAGCTCAGGAGGGAGGGGAGGGGAGGAGGGGAAGGTTAGGTTCTTGGGATTAGGGTCCAGGGCGGAAAAAGAAGAAGAAGAATACACCATGGACCACAAGACTTCTTCCCTCCAGCCAAAAACCCCAACTGGACCATCACCTCCTGCTGTGTGACCCTCCCCCACCACCACCCCTTATACCAGACCCCGTACTAGTTCACCTCTCCTCACCCACAACCTCCAAGACATTGATACTGAAACAGTTTATTTAGCCAGAAAAATACAATCCAAGACCATCCTTCCAAATCTCAAAACATTCCTTCTTCTACATAAAAAATCCCTTCTCGTGGTAGCTCCTGTAGTTACCTCATCTTTCTAACGCTGTGATGCCCCTTTCCTCCTCTACATGTATAGCATCTACAGGGTCGTGGTGTTAATGATGTATAATTACAAGAGTTACAGTCTGGGACACAAGAAGATGGAGAATGCAAGACAGCTTTTGGAGAGAGAGAGAGAGAGAGAGAGAGAGAGAGAGAGAGAGAGAGAGAGAGAGAGAGAGTATTATATAAGGCTAAGTTAACCTGAGGGAGGAGCTACTTGGAAGTGTGTGTGTGTGTGTGTAAAGAGCCTTAGGAGGGTTCTTGGTGATGCAGTGTACTGACCCATGATAATGATGATGATGCTGAGGGCTTAATATAACAACAAATGCGGCTTGGTGATTCTTGCTGCCTTTGCTACTGTTGTTGTTGTTACTGTTGTTGTTGCTACTGTTACTGTTGTTGCTACTGTTGTTGGTGCTACTGTTAATGTTGTTGCTACTGCTGTTGCTACTGTTATTCATCATCATTTTAGTACATCTTCCGAACCACCGCTCGGAAGGTCAAGTATAAAAACATTACCAAGTGAGTGTCTTTCTTTGCGCCTGACCGAACATTAGGACGGATCTTTTCTCTCTGATGTCATAAAGATTAATGGCCTCTATTATGACTATTTTTTGTAACAATGGAAGTAGCTCCCACGTCAGAGCAAATAATGGATTGAGTAAGAGATTGGCGAGGGCGGCAGAGTACCCCATCAGTGATTGGCGAGGGAGGCAGAGTACCCCATCAGTGATTGGCGAGGGAGGCAGGAGTACCCCAGGACAGTACATTGTCTCCGTGAGTGTTTGACTATTTTTTCTCAATGGGATAATGAGGTGGGCAGGTGAGTGACGAAAGGTTCAAGTTAATTAATCATTCTGGGAAAATACTGCCAGGTGTTGTAATTGGAATATAATGATGTCATCACACAGCCCTACCAATTAGTACGTTAATTAACTCTTTTCATCTTCCGTCCACTGGAGGAACATCTATTGGAGGAGCAACTAACTGGAGGAAGATCGATTGAAGTCCCATGTGTTCCAGTCCTAATAGAACCTGGTTAGATTAGGTTAGATTAGGTCCTAATCTAACCAGCCGTCTTAGATTGCACAAGAACCTCCATGCTGCCCCATTATTGAACCCGAGCCAGACGCAGACCTTGAGTATAGACGCAGACTATGAGTATAGAAGGCAGACACAGACCTCGATTATTGGACGCAGACGAAGACAGACGCAAACCCAAGTGTGGACGCAGACAATAAGACGCTGGAAGCTTCAGGATATCTCTCACCACAAGTTTAATGTCAACTATAAACATATCACACCAAAAGGTCGCTGGTGTGTCTGTCGAAACTCTTGCTGCTTCATTAACGAGTATGACCTTCGTATCTTTTCATAGTGTTCAGTTGTACAGTTGATATAAATAGTCGCTGGACACTTTTGGGGGGGGGGGGTCAATTCTGGCATCATCTGCTTGAAGATCAAGTCGGTAAGGATTGTGATTTTAATATATATTTACTCTAGTTTTTTTTCTATTCTTAATAAGGATTTTGCATGTTAACTATACCTCAGCCTAACCTAACCTAACCTAATCAAACCTAGCCAAACCAAATCAAACCTAACCTAACCAAACCTAATCCCAGCCTAACAGTAAATTAACAATAAGAATAGTACACAAACCATCAATCGTATTAAATGTACAAAATGACGTACAGATTGTTTACATAATGACCATAATACCGTGTACTAACCGCCCAGCAACCGTCTAAACAACGTACAAACTAATAACACATTTCTTCCCTGACAGAATATCAACTTTTATTCACATTACCGTAAAACCGCGTAAACATATAAATACATAAAAAGTATATAAGCCGTATATAACTGTAAGGTACCACCACTTCTGTCAACTAACCTGAGTGATTGATAAATATTCTGTGCTTAATATTTGTACCTCTTAAACAGCTGCTAGGCGGATGTTATCAAGTATTTTTAAGTATCGTTTCTTAATGTCATTTTAACCCCATTTTAGGATATTATATTTGTGTTTAATTTACCAGTATGTTGTTTTATTTTACATTTTCATTTACAAGGAAAATTCGATAGGCGGACCGTGGAAAATCCGGCCCCTGGTTGAGAGAGTTGGGCCGTCGCTTATTAACATTCAGCTTGGCTTTCTGGAGTGTAACGGACCTCTTTGTTTGTCTCTCCTTTACTCTATATAAGTTACGTTCTCTATTTATCATCTACGTCCTTACTAGTCTTTCTAGCATCGCTGTGTTTACCTGTGTTTTAAAGCTACTAATTATAACAGCTTTCTCTTTGCCTAAAATTCGTATGTTTCCATTTTAATGTTTATTCGGATAATGTTTTAAGATGATTTTATTTTATTTTATTTAGCATTAGCAAAAAATAATAATAATAATAATAATAATAATAATAATAATAATAATAATAATAGTAATAATAATAACAGTAATAATAATAATAACACATACTAATACCAAAATTAATAATAATAATAATAAATACGAGTTTGTTACGTTAAGTCATCAATAAAACTAAAGTTAAAAATCAGATCGACGAATCATCACTACAGACATAAACTACGTGGCCTTAACACAGCTAACCAGTCTTGTAATTTATTGTTAATTAATATAAGGTAAAGCAAAGTTCTTCTCTACGCGATATTCTTCCTTTATTATATCTTCAGTGAGATAAACAACTGTATTCATATATATTATATTACACACACACAGCTGCTGAATAACTTAGTAAAATATAAAACAAATATTTCTGGAGTTTATTTATAATCTACGTTGTGATAATACGTACTGTGTCTTTCATCTCTTCTTACAACGAAATAATACGGATAGGATACATAATATTTTTAACCGGACAGTCACTCAAGGTTTTAGTGTCTATACCTTCAACACGTTCGTACATAAAGTTCTTGGAGTGATTCGCTTCATCCAGACATCATGATTGGTAGTGTCTGGGGGCTAATTTTAACACCGCAGCCAATCATAAACCGACAACGAAAACGAAACCCTGGAATTTGGATCATGAAAATCAGTAAAAAAAAAAAAATAATAATAAAAAAAAAGTTACTGAATTTTGCCTGATTTTAACGTAATATTTCCCACATTTTATCCAATGTTTTAAAAATATCTGAACTAACTAAATGTAATGCCTTTGACTTGTGTAATGCATTTGAGTACACGATATTGTACTCACAATCACAGATACATTGTAAATATTGAAATGACTTTGACATATACTTAAGTGACCTTCCATATAGTGTTTGTATGTAGTCATCTCTTAAAGAGATATACAGATAGTGAGGTAGATTGACAGATAGGTAGAATGATATGGAGATGAACAGATACATAGTGTAGCAGAATGATAGATAGATAGTAAAATAACCATACAAATACAGAGTGGTTCAAGATGTAACATAAACAGCACGAGTATACATACATACATACATACATATATACATACAGTAGTAAAACAGTAAGACAGTTAACTCGACCAAGGTTAACTTGAAGAATGTCATAAAAAGTTACATTTTCACAGAAGTCCTCACGTTGGGGGAAGGGAGGGGGGCAGGAGGAGGGGTTATGGCAGGCATGTCAGTAACAAAAGCATACATGCACAAGAGAGTTAATTAATACATTTGTAACACTACCTACGTTACTAAATACAGAATACTACAGGTGCAATATTAAAATGGGGAGGAAGTTCTTTATCCCAAAATACAGATTTCATGGATCAATGATATAAAAATCTTTTCTTTTGCTGTTACTTGATTTTGTAATCCTTGTAATTTCTCTCTGAATTGTTAGCAGTTACTGGGATAACAATATTTAATAAAGAAAGACGAATAATCCTAGTTTTTATTAATATGTTTGTTTGTTTAACATACAGCTCTAAACAAGATAGTGTTTTGTTTGATAAATTACTGGGAAAACGACGGCGTATAAAGGATAAATAAATAAACCAGGCGGTCGGGGGTTGAAATAAAGGCTCACTGTCGATAAGATAATGAAAGACGTAATTCATGGTGGCTATAATGAACAGATTCCCCCGGCCAGGAAGTCACCCCCCCCCCCCATAAGCCTCTAAAAATGCAAAGTTTGTAAAAAAATCATATAAAAAAATACTATTTATCTATCCCTCGAACAGCATGTAATAACAATAAGCAATAACGTTGAGAAGTAGAATACGTAAGTGGATATGAACACGACGAAAAGCCGGCTAAGTTTAGGGGTGGCAGCGTATCTCAGACATTAATATGTTATTTCAAGGTTAGTCCGCAGTGTCGCCATTTTTCTGTTATGATCCACGAACTACACTCTTCTCTGGCCAGCATCTCTCTCACAACCTTCACAGCTTTACGGAGAAATTCGTATATAAGAACCGTGCGATATTACCTTGATGAGGTAATGTGTGTTCTTCAAGATATGACAATTATTTTAATACGGGAGTAAAAATTTGCAGTGTGGCAACTCACCCGCCCGGAGACAAGCAGACGCCCCGAACCCTTTTAAAAATTTCAGTTGCCGTAAATTCTCTCTCTCTTACTATTGTACAGGAGGAACAAGTCAATACACTCTACTACAAGGCATTATTACCATCATTACACCTCCCGTTAGTCAAATTACACCGCATGGTCTAAGAATACCGCCAGAAATAAATAAAAACCGACCCGTGGAAAATCGAGTGAGTTTGACTATTTGGCATTCGTTGCCTAAAACGCTGATGGGAAAGTTTAATTGGTAGGGTAACATTGTATAACGGATTTGGAGGCGTTTTGTTAAATAAAACTCTTTGAAAGGTAGATGGAAAAGCGCATACGTCGTTCTGAATAACGTAGTTGGGGGAAATGATTTATATTATATCGTGTTTAAATACATTTGTTTACGCTTGTGATTATAGATTTACTTTGTCAGTCAGCGGAGCGGCGCGAAGCTGCTATATAAGGCATTCTCACGTGTTTCCGGTAAGGGAACCAACACACACACACAATGATAGACATACACACACACACACACACACACACAATGATAGACATACACACACACACACACACAAATAGATGTTCAACTATTCTTTATATAATCTTTTATATGACATTTGTTCAGGTAACAATTTAAACTTCCCTGAGACAGACACAGACACAGTATATTAATCACAATTCACTAGTTATAACCAATGTATTTCTCATCTACAACAACGAAAGACTCTAACTACATACACAAACTAAGTTCAAAAATGACTTTTAAAACACCAAGATAGATACACCATATTAAACATAGTGATTGATGAAAGATAAATATTAATAACGATTGTATTTATTCTTTCTAAACTAATGTAGCAATTATTCAAAGTTTAAGGTTATGGTACCGTATATAATAAACATGAATGGATTAATTATTATTTAAATTATGTGTAGGATATTTAATATTAAGGTAATAAAATGGTGACGAAGTTATGGCTATTGGGGAGGCTGGAGGCCATTAAAAAAAATAATAGTAGTAGTAGTGGTGGTAATAATAGTTCAAACACATCCAACGAAACCGGGTTGACGTCAGCGCTCCAGGATTCTGGACGCGGGGACAGCGAGCCTTCTTCGACATCAGGATTTTTGATCCCATGGCCGCATGCCACCGTAACTTAGCTCTCGATGCTGCACACAGGAGGAACGAGAACGACAAGATAAGGGCATACGGGGAGAGAATTCAGAACGTTGATCAAGGCAGCTTCACTCCTCAAGTGTTCACAACCTCTGGTGGGATGGGACCAAGTGCAAGATGTTTCTACACCAGACTCGCGGAGGTGATATCCGAACAGAAGCAGCAGCCCAGAAGTTATGTTACAACCTGGATGAGATGTCGACTGTCCTTCTCTCTCCTTAGGTCGGCTTTGCTCTGCCTCAGGGGAACGAGAGCATCGGCCCCAAAGCAGACAACAGTTGCAGATATTGACTATGAGGCAACAGTCACTGAATGCCGCATAGATCTGCGGCTCTACTAACTCAACACAGCTAGGATAGCTACTTATGTATTAGGATATTTAATATTAAGGTAATAAAAAGTTGGCGAAGGTGTGGCTATCGGGGGAGGATGGAGGCCATTTAAAAAAAATAGTAGTAGTACTAGTTGTGGCGAAGGTATGGCTATAAGGGGAGGTTGGAGGCCATATTAAAAAACAAAAACAAAGTAGTAGTAGTAGTAGTAGTAGTATGGTAATAAAATGGCGGCGAAGGTGTGGCTACAGGGGGAGGATGGAGGCCACGTATTTGAAGAAAAAGTATTATTAGTAGTGGTGGTGGTAATAATAGTAGTTGTAGTGATGGTAATAAGAGTAGTAGTGATGGTAATAGTAGAGTAGTAGTAGTAGTAGTGGCTGTGGCAATAGTATTTTGAAGATGATATTATCACTATTATTATTATTATTATTACACAGAACAACACTTGTAACGCTTCACAATAACAAGATTCACCTCCAGGTCTTAACATACGCCACGTCACGGTCATCACCTCACAACACAAAGGCTTGTCGGCAGCCACTAAAAACCATTGTTATTCTTACTGTAAATATTCCAAACTATAACCAAAGAAAAGCTATATTTAGAACTGATAACAATGAAATTTGAAAATATTTTTTTTAAATATTATCTTTGATGTAATTGCTATGTAGGGGTTTTTGTAGATATACATACATACATAGCATCATCTATCACCCGTGACTCACACTAGGACACCGCCGCTTCCTGACACATATCGTATATATATTTTACACGTGTCAGCTGCATCACTATTTCAGGCTGCTGTTACACATTATGGTATGAGGAATATTTGTTTTTCCTCCAGCTTGTGTGAATTCAACTCCATGTCATTATATGCTAGTCTTAAATCTTCTTATAGATATTTTATTTCATGCTAGCCAGCAAAATATGGCTTCGGATATGGTCAGAAAAAATCGTGCAAAACATTACTTTGTTGGTGAAGTAAATAATTTTTCCTTGTTTTTTTTATCGTGAGAATTATGCACACACACACACACACACACACACACACACACACACACACACACACACACACACACACAGACGAGGAAGTCAAGCAGATTAAGGACAAAGTTCATAGTTTGTTTTTTTATCTTAATTATGGACGTGATTAGAGTTTAGGTTAGGTTACGTGTCAAATAAACTGTGATCATAAAGAGGAAATAAGATAATAACAGTGCCAAATTCAGATTGATCTTAATGAGGACATGAGAGGTCAGAGTGCCAAATAGGGAAGAGTTCCATTAAAGTAAAAACAAGGGTGATATGAAGAGTGCCAATAAGGGGGATTAAGGGGGGTCAGAGTGTCAAATGTAAGGTAGTATTAATGACAGACCAGAGTGGCGAAGAGTGTCTTTAACGTGGATACAACGGACGGGGTGTGCGTAATAGACTATTTTTTAAGGTAGGCATTAAAGGACTAAAATTTTTTTTACTTAATCTATCCTAATTTAACCCAACGCCAACCTAACCTAACACTATCTCAATCAAACAACTTAACGCTAACTTAACCCTCAGCTATAGTTAGGGTGCTTAATCATCATGTGATCAAGTACTTCCAGTGTTTCGGGTTATGTGCATTATATACACATTCTGTATATTTACTCTCAGAGAGAGAGAGAGAGAGAGAGAGAGATTGGAAATAGGACAATAAATATACTGTATATACATAATCAAGAATCAATGAATTTTGACAAAATTATAAATTATAACTAAAAATAATGAATAAATAAACTTAAATACTGCACGAGAAGAACTAACTCGAGGAAAATTAACTAGCTGTTGGTAATATATATATATACAGTATATAAAAAAATCATAAAACTAGACAAACCTGGATGTACAATAAACCTGTTTATCCACACACTACCGAACACTGCCGCCTCATTCCCACGCTTAGGCCATCGAAAAGAATAAATGTTGTTTACCATAAAATAAATCAAATAATTCTCATAAAATAATAACAATAACAATAATAAAATGGGATTGGAGTCATTATTTTGTAGTGTTCAGTGTTTCCTCACACGTCTGGCAGGGATGTACAGTGTCTGACGCAGAGCTAACCGTGAGAACTCATCCCATGGTAATTATGTGACAAATTGTCTGTCAAGCGAGTATAACACAATGCATGGTGTAAATTTGTATAATCCCTCATGTTTTTACACAAATTTAGCAGTAATTGTGAGAGAGGAACTACATAGGTAAACCTCGTTACTATAACGAGGTTATCTAAAATTATATCTCATTTCCTGGTACTACAATATTACTGTTCTTTATTTCGGCGAGATAAAAATACAAAAGATTAAAGTTATCAGTAACGTATTTGACGTGGTTATGTACGAGATGACAGCCAACAAAACCGCACGAGGAAAATTACTTGACGTTACAAGATAAAGTTAAATTTTTCCCTCTGCGAACTCCTGTGATTGGCTCAAACTGACCAGCATCGGTGAGGAGGACGTTCCACATTGGTCAAATGGAATGTCTGGTTTCCTCTTGGGGTAGTAGAAGGATAGATAGATAGATAGATATGCGGAATAAAATCTCCATAAAAGCTTACAATGGGTTCAGCATGTATAGAGACAATGCAGGTATACAGTTCAGCATGCATACAGACAACACAGGTATAGTATACAACAGGCCGTGCAGGTATACAGTACCAAGACAGTGTGTGTATACAAACTATGGTAAACAACATGGCAATTCGACTATGGACACCCAGCAAAGACTTGAATAATGTGAAAAATAACAGAAAATAAAGATATTACAAAAGAAATCGAAATATAGGACCAAGGCACTAAGCTATGGAATTATTACGTGTCGCATGTGCTTAACAGAATACTAGAAAAATCTGACTATGTTACGTTTGTTCTCACTGTAATTATCACGAAGAGCTAAGCCAGAAACAATGATGCCAGTTAACCCTTATAATTAAACTCACCTTGAGATCTTAATGGGTAAACTAAGGGTAAGAGGGCCAAGGGAAGTGACTGGGATGGGATGAGGGGGGGTAATGGTAGATATATTAATGGGAAAGAAAGATGGTATGAGGGTCAGGGGAATGAAATGAAAAGCTGTGGTCCCCAGAGATACAATTTCTAGAAAACTGTAGTACCCGGAAAAACCCTGCCGTGTTTAGTAGCACGCGTCATACCGGATTAACATCCTTCTCCCATCTGACCCAGGCCGGGAACCCAGGACTTAACGGTGAGAGGTAAGCCAGAAGTCACCGACGAATGAGATGAAGAATCGTTCTAAAGTTTGAAACAATTTGAAGTTTTCTACACCACTTAATTCTCAAAATAATGTACACATAATAATGTATCTTTTCACATTTTACCTGACCTTCCCTTTAACCTGTCTTAACCAATAACTCAGGATATAAAGTTGTACTACATCCTCTTTCAATGTGAGATAATTTACAAACTCGTCACGGTAAAATGTTCTAATGCCTGTTTTGGATTTGCGTGTTTCAACGGCCAGGGTCCTCCAATCATCGTTCACTAAGTCTTATCTCTTACACCGTACAACAACCAACTCTAAAAAAAAATAAAATAAAAATACGTTATGTCAAATTCTTCAATCGTAAACAAGTTGGTCCCACAAGAGGTATACTGTAGTCCGCCCTTTCACCCTACACTTTCTTTGACCAGGAAATGAAAAGGAGTAACTATGGTAATTTGAATCGCCGCAAAAGGATAATAATTCTTGTTTGTTGATGAAAATCCCAACTAAATTCGTTTTCCAAAGCTGTAAACAGTGTAGACAGACAGACAGACAGGTATATAAATGGGTAGATATATATTTCTACTCAACTAAAATTCGTCATATACTGTATATCCACAAATGGTTCAGACACATACAATGGTACCTAGTTTCACGATCTAAACTTCTAAACACATACATACATACCAAGAAAGCAACAAAATACATAATAGGTAAACCATAACAGAAAAATAATTAAATTCGTGCGAAATACAATGGAGCAAAATCTTAAGAAAAACTAATTAAAAAACACAAACTGGCCCACAAAGACTATATATGCCAGCCCTGTGTACAATGTATATAAGACCTTAAGTTTGAGGTCTTAACTGCTTGAAGGATTATAGTGGATTTCTCCCCTACAAACGCTGTTTGTCGCTGAGTAGCCGACCCCGCGAATTCCAGTGTATGCCTCGTGGTCTGGGTCAACCAGCGCCGCCATACATCACGGAGGTCAACTACTAAGCCACGCCTAGCCCCGCTATTTAAGACCTGACCTCGTGGTGCCCTCCCTCTTCTTCTAGCTACTGCAGCAGCAAGCAACACCACCTCCTCCGCCGCTGCCTGGCGGCCCTCGCTCCCGCCGGCGAGCATGGCGACCCACAAGCTGTCCTCCTCTGAGCATCCTCACCAACCAGCTCTCTCTACATCAAGCTTGTAACCACGCTGCCACTTCCCAGCACCAAGCTGCATTGTACATCCAATATAACATGTATACAGAGAGCACATCGTGATTTTTGAGTCTCGAACACAAATAACCGGTACCCCACAAATGGTGACCCCCGGAGATTCGCACTCACACAGGATGGAGGAGAAACAGATCACGCTCCCAGTCTTCAAGCAACATGGAAGACTGGCTTATCCACACAGAGGCAGCTCTCATCGGCTCTACAACTACTGTCTCTACATCGCAGGTTAGACACCCTAGAGCAGCTCTGCTACTCTAAGCAGAGCTGCTCCTCTTCCTGCCCCAAGCACCACGTCCTACTGACCCCAACACACCCGTCCTGCCTCAGACGCCGCCCCCGGCCCAGCAGTACCCCCTGCCGCTCCTCCTGATGCAGCCCCTGCTCCCGACGCGGCCCATGCGCCTGAGTGCGGACCCACACACCCCTCTTTTCTCCCTCAGGTACTCCCTGCTACTGCCCGGCACCCTGCTGCTGTCGTGGACCCAGCTGCTGTCACGAGCCCTCATCCGCTTCTGCTGACGCAGCCCCTGCTCCTGACCCAGGCCCACACACCCCAGCAGGCGCATCTGACGACTCTGTACCTGCCGTGAGGGAAGCAAAACATTCATCGCCTCCACACACCCTTTTCCTCCCTCTCTACTCCCACAGATATTGTGTATCTAGACAGTTGTCTCCTCTAGCGGCCGGCTCATCCACGCCATTGCCGTTATGGCTCAAATGTGGCATGCACCGCCCGTTCTGCCTCACATGTGCCATGCAACCCTGCAGACAAGTCTCCTACACCGCCTGGAGGGAAGGAGGGAGTATTGTAGTGGATTTCTCCCCTACAAACGCTGTTTGTCGCTGAGTAGCCGACCCCGCGAATTCCACAGTGTATGCCTCGTAGTCTGGGTCAACCAGAGCCGCCATACATCACGGAGGTCAACTACTAAGCCACGCCTACCCCCGCTATTTAAGACCTGACCTCGTGGTGCCCTCCCTCTTCTTCTAGCTACTGCCGCAGCAAGCAACACCACCTCCTCCGCCGCTGCCGGCGAGCATGGCGACCCACAAGCTGGTCCTCTTCTGAGCATCCTCACCAACCAGCTCTCTCTACATCACGCTTGTAACCATGCTGCCTTCCCAGCACCAAGCTGCATTGTACATTCAATATAACATGTATACAGAGAGCACATTGTGATTTTCCTTTCTCCAACCATCCTGAGTGTGAACCCGAACTTCCCATACCCCACAGGTAACCCAATCTCTTCTGTAAGGTGATTCCATAAGCTGGTTATCTTTTTTATTAGTGAATGGACTGTACTAACAAGTATACAGATGATAGTATAGTACCGTAACTAATTTGTCTATCTAACCAATGATACCCCAGAGATAAATTTATTATTTTGATAGGAATTAAGAAAAACTATGACATATACAGTAAACTGTATTGTTATAAACAGTCATTGGCGGTTTAATATGCTTTTCCTTATAAAAAATGTTATTCAATTTTCTTCTTAATTTATCAGTCCTCTCCATGTGTAATGGCTGAATGCCAACCAGGAGTACAGTACTTGTTAGTTATGTACAGTATACAGTACATATTGATAAGTAATGGTCTGCTGTACCGTACAGCATTGGCATACTTGCCTCTCAATATTGCGTCCTGGGTTCGATCCCAGATTGGATATAATGGTGCTGTCTAGTGAGACCCTATACTGTACGACATCTAACATGATAGGGTTTCTCCAGGGACAACAAGTTTTAATTTCATTTGTCCAACCTGGCCCTCCTACTCTACAGTATAACCACAAATATATCTACAATTACCCCCCCCCCCTCCTTCTGTCTGTTTTTCTCCTTCTCACTCACGTATATGGAATGGAACGAAACTACATTCACATCAGCATTGGCTACTCCAGTAGATGTAGTTTGGCTAACAAGTTGACTGATGCCCGGATGAACCACATTCTCTACAACACTACTATAGTACCGTCCAGATGGCAATAATTGTTACTTACACGGCTATACACTAATATAAACAAGGAAAACAGGTATTGTTTTTACCTACCTGTATCAGGTTCCAGTTAGGCATAACACCTGAAATCAAAGAGTTTAAACTGCATACCCTTTATGTGAGAGTCCAACACTTATGGGAGGAAACACATACAGTTGTAATCTAGAACTGGAAAAAGAGGCCAAACAACCCAATTGCATACACAAGAGTCAATCTAATATAACTAACAGATCTCCTGACTACACTACAGTACTTTCTCTTAAGGTCTTAAACAGAGCAGTCACAAAATACAGTTTCCTATAAATGTTCCTTAAAATCAATCCAGAGAGGTTTCCCCTAACTCTAGACTTGACCCCAGGAAATGAAACCATCAAAACACTGACTAGATCACTTACCGGGTACTTTAAGATCAGATGATGATAACCCTGGACACCTAGCAGATGATATCGCCTCTCACTACCAAGTTGAATCTAAATTGGATTGTAAACATACCTAAATTAGTTCTTGTACCATGAAAATGAAAACAGAACAATAAATTTCTATGACAAATTTACTAAATATCTATCTAACGCATAATTTCCTAAAGCATATTAACACTGAGAAATTGTAATCCCAACAAAACACCAAAATATACAGTACTTGAATAATTGTGACAACACATGTATCTGTAGAAATGCAGAGTGAACAGTGGGCCAGTCAACTCAAGTGTGTGGGGGTGGCTGGGAATAAATGGGGGTTGATGTTTGTAACCCCATTGTGGACAAGCTTGGATGAAGGTGTGAGGTGCACCCTAGCTGATACTGTACCATGTCATGTGCTTGGTTTCCTCTTTACCTTTTATGACATTTGCAGTAGGTGAGGACAGACTAGTTGTAGGATTAATCCCAGTCACTCATGCCACAGCTCTTAAGTCTAAACCAATATCCCGGTGATCAAATGACTTACAGAACTTTATCCTCTTCACCACTGATTGGTCTGTTAGCAGCTTGGGTGGTCAGTCACATCACTGTTACATATTGTTGGCAAGTACTGGCTCCAGAATATATCAGAACTTGTGCCACTGTTGGTCAAAACTGGTCTTAAATTTATTCACACTCAATACTGTCATAATGCTCTCTGACAGGTTAATACAAGAGCTGTCTGATGAAGGATGACTGGACATAGAGACAAACAACTCCTATCTACAATATCTTTAAATCTATTCCCTAACTTTCCATGTTCCATTTTAATTATTCAAGTAGATTTGTCTCAGTCAACTATTCAAATAAACCATGAACATCAAAGTGGGTTTCAGTTACACCAAGGAGCTACAACACCTTTTAATTTTTTCTGTTGTCGTATCTTAAACTATAACCTACGAGGCAGGTACTTAATAAAATAAATAAAAAAGGTACAGTTAAGGGTATCAATTTACTTATTGCCCATTTTGTAGCAAGTTTTCATTTCTAAATTTTATGATACTTGATACATAATATTGAATTACATATATGGTCTGAAATCACAACAAAATAATTATCTGAACTACAGTACTGTACTAGTATACATACTACACATTATTCCTTATACCCCTGTATGAGTGCATGCATTTACAAAATAAGTCCATATAACATGAGAAACACAATGCTTTATACCATTGCACATTATACTTAGAAGTGCATATACAGTACTGTATACTTCTATTTCCTACAAATGTTACAATCCAACTTTCAACTCCTTGAACACAAAAACATCCTGTCCTGAGCTAAAATTGGATACTGTTGTTATATTTCACACTCATGCTGGGTACTTTGGTTTCACACAGGGTGAGTCATAAGTCACATACCACTTTTTCCAATGGTTTATACCACAGGGGTCAGTCACCAACAGATGAAAATTACCATTGGACTTACATTTCACCCTGTATGCATAATATCCACCCAAGATACAAGTGGCTGAGGATTCACTTTGTATATTGAATTTGCAAGTTGATGATATTTAGCATAACTGGTGAACATCTGTACTTGTCTTAACCATTTCTTATTTTATACACTTGCTTCTTCTTCTTCTGAGGTCTCTCTAAAGGAACCTACTGGAAATAAACATCTGATGGGTCTGTCAAATATCCTTGAGTGAATTGCCTTAATGTTTACTAGTGTTGCATACCTGTACTGTCTACATACACCATATACAGTAGTGGCATTGTCTATATATAAACCAAGCCAATTGTAAACATGTATAACTGTTTGATGAATAAATTATTTTTATTATTATACTGCTTCATCTCACCCAAACAACTGTGGAAGATTAGTAAATATAATTGACTGGTTACTAATTTCAATCCTCATGTTTTCCCTCCTTTCTGAGTTTCTATGTACAGTAGTTTTCCTTACCTATGATCTCATCTTGTATCACACACTGTACTGTACTTGACCTGAAATGGCAGCTAAGGATTCCCCACTCCACCCCCATGTGTAAAAATTGAACACAAAAATCTTGAAACACCAACCACCATCCCTACAGCTATTGTCCACTGATGTAAGCCACTGTTCCTACAGCCACCGTCCCTACAGCCAACATCCACTAGGGATGACCACCGTCTCTACAGCCATGTACAATGTTGATAGCCAACGTCCACTGATGATGGCCACCATCCCTACAGCCAATGTCCAATGATGACCACTGTCCACTGATGATGGCCACTGTCCCTATAGCTAATGTCCACTGATGATGGCCACCATCCCCAGAGCCAATGTCCACTGATGATGGCCACCATCCCTAAAGCCAACATCCACTGATGTTAGTACTGTTTAAAAGCTAAGAAACAGAAACAGCCAGACTGAAAGAAAAAAAGATGACATAGGCTAAAGTCACTAACATGTTCTACGACCCAGAGAAAACCAAAGGGCTTGTAATCTTTCAGTGACTATGACAATACTGTTCCTCTTTCCTTCATATTCCCTTTTTCTTTCAGAACTCTGGAGGTTCAACTATAAGGGAAAAACTATCTAGTGTATCAGTCTGATCTAGCCAAGCTGTTGCAATTCTAAAAGTTAAATTGACGAGTAGAGTTCAACTCTGCTACACATCACACCATTCACTTGTCAAAGGCCATAAAACAATTTTAGGGTCGATTCTTCATTTCCACAGGACATAAAAAACAGATTTCAGGATCAAACCTGCATCACAAACATAAAATCTAAAGGTTAATACGGAGGTTCTAATATACAAATTATAAGGTTTATATAATAAAAAAAAAAAAAATCCTCATCAATCACAAGTACAATACAGTATACTGTACATGTACACACGCTCCACAAAGTATCTTCACGAGTTTGTGTTAGACAATATGACAACGGACGAAGGATTTTGACAACCCTAATGAGACAACAAGAGCCGAGGTGTTCATTTTGAAATTCATCAGACCCCTCCGAAAAGATACCTCCTGGAGCGAGTGTACCTTTCTCTACCACTAAATTATCATCATTCACCTACATATGAAATATGTATAATTATCAATAAAAAAAATTTATATTTTAACCACAGCATATAAAAACTTTCAGTCAATAATATTTAATTGGCATTTTGGAAGTGGAGTCATCATAATCACCATTTTAAGGGCATTTTTCACATTTGCCTGGGTCAGCCATTGTGAATTTGATGTATATTAAAATTCTTCCCATCCATAGTCCAATGATTGATTAAAGGTTATAGCTACAGATTACTACATCCCATTACAATAATCATATACTAGGTTTCCTTGAACTAAACTATTCACTAGTCTTCATTAAGATAAGGTTACTATTTTCTGCTATTAGTTGAGTTTGGTCAATACTCCTGGAAAGAATTAATATAAACATTGGTCACAAAAGTTCCACTACAGTGTAATGATGTATTGTGCTAAGGTTTAACAAATGCCTGGCCCTGTAAGCCACTGTACGGCCCTGTGAACCTTCGTACAACAGTGCCCGCCTCTGAGCTAAATAAAATTGTCTGTACATAGTATTAGTCAAATAAAATGTCAAAAAGGTGTCTGTAGTGAAGGGGTTAGTGGAGATAGTCTTATCAACCCCTTGTGTAGTGTTGCCTCTAAGCTGAATAAAATCGTCTGTATTAGTCACATATTAAAAGCGGAGACCCCGCAGTAAATGGGTTAACATTAGCTGCAATACAACTAATGCTTTACCAAGTACACACAGCCCCAAGTGAAGGAGGGGGACTGTCACCACTTTTAGTCCTCCTTATTCTTCCTCTTCTCTACAAACTGACTCTCAAGTTCTGATCTAACATAAGCTATAAGTAGTGAAAGCGAGAGCAAGGCAGCTTCTTGGAAATGTTGTGCCATGTGTACAAGGATCACCCTGACCTATGTTTCCCACCATTCATTCATTACCCAGCCACTGTGTACATCTCCACAAGATGTGTAATGTTAGAATGTGGAGAGGTTATATGTGTGGATTCATATTTGTACCCCTGTTCAGTGAACATATCCAACAAGAATGACAATTATCTTAAGGAGGATTAAGAGAATTGGGGGATATTGTTTTGTGCTTCTGGAAACATAACCCAATTTTCACACACACACACACACACATATATAATTCACCATCCACAATTACTCCACAGATTAGGCAGGAACTATAGTATTATAGTGAAATACTTTCATGAACATCAATGTATCTCAGAAACGACATTATTAAAAGCCATTAACCTTTGTCCTCTTTTGCTTTATCTGTGTTGTCATGGTAGTCATATCGTTCACAATTCACTTACACTGTACTTATTTTTCTAAGGGAGATGATAACAGCTATTTTCTTGTTACTTACATTTCCTCTTTTACACTCCACACTGACAAATGGAAACTGCCTTTCTTTTGTTCTAGATACACAACATAGGTATTATCTATAACAAAAAAAAAAAAAAAATCACTCTTATGTCAAATGTGTACTTTATGTAACAACCATACAGTAAATTATCCATAAATCACCATCTCAATAAACTGTACATTAAATGTTTTGTCCACCATAATGTTTACTTTACAGTACGGGGGACTGAATAATGACAGGTGTGGGCAAGTGAGTGAGTGTTCTCAATGGTCAAAATTAGTTGTCAGGTGATATTAACACAAACTAATTTCAAGTTTAAATTTTTAGCTGTTTTTGTATACCCACACTGTCTAGGTATGCTGGAAATTGTATACTGTACCTGCATGGTCCTTGTACACTATACACCTGCATTGTTTATATGCATGCTGAACCGACTGCAAACTAGTATCACAATTTTACCCAATAAAATATTTACATACAATACTGTCTACTGTGTCCATAGCTTAGTACTGTATACAATATGTATGGTGTACTAATAAGTATGCATGACAGCACTATAGCAATATACTGTATACAGTACCAAGTACAGTATATTTCATTGCAAGTGTATTAAAAGTGTATTAAATGTTCTTTCGCTATGCGAGCACAACACAAAATATATTTCATCTTGTCGAGTAATTCATCATGTACACACATTTACTTCTGTGTTCTGTATAGTACTCCGTTGTTGTTCTTTTAATTTTTCATTACAACTCGACTAGTGAACGTAGGAAAAAAAAATCTCGGATGTTCATCCCTACAAACCAACTCATGGAGACGTCAGAGTACAGTATTATTGAGCAAAGGGTTTTAATAATTCATAAAAGGTAATTCAACACTTGACTGTCAATAAATACACCCCATTAAAGACTTAGGAAGTACTGTATGTGTGTTTAAGCTGTTGTATCTAAAATATAGGTTACAGCTCAACCAACCTAAAGATACAGGTAATAACAAGAGGCAATGTGACTACCTACCATTGAAGCAAGTGCAAAAATCAACAAAATAAAATAGCTGAAGTCTGTACTTCACAGAAGCAAATTATACAAAAAATTATGATATTCTTGAAGACAAAGTATCCTTCATCTTCATTAAAAAATAACATACCAAACTTATAACATAAAATAAGTTTATGGCTAAGTGAATTAATTGCATAAAATCAGAATGTTTCTATAACAAAATATCTGGCTCAATGGATTCCTCAGTTCAAGAACCTTTGAATAACAGCTCTGACAGTATGTGCATCCTCTTATGTAAACAAACACTGTCTCTCCCAGTAACAATAAATAAATAAATACTTCACTAAGTTTTCAATATATCATTAAAACTACCATAAAAAAAAATTATAATTTTTTTCACACCAAAACCCAAGGAAGGGTAACTTGGTTTTTATATTGCTTTTGTGATCATTGTCGACATTCAGGAACAAATACAAGTATAACTTGTTCTACAGGCCACATTTAGTTGACTAACAATTATTATTAATCCCAGTATTGTCTGTCGTCATCCAAATAAAATTTTGTACCGAGGGGTTAATAAAAGAGTGCTGTATTGTCACAGTGTCGAAGTGTATGAACACCTCTGGGCCCAAGGTGTTCAACTGTACTGATTGTGTATATGTTCATTTGCTTTATGTTCATTTATACGATTTGCTCTTAGTGCCACATTGTTATCAGTCACTCAACAAACAAATGAGAAATATCAACAGACTTTTAATGCAGTGACACACAGACCACAGGTCTGTGGAAGTTAGCTGCAAGGATGGCGGCCATCATCTGTGGAGGTTTCGTGTTTCATTTTTACACATGTGAGGGGAGGGGGAGTGGTGAATCCAAAGCCACCAATTAATGTGGATGAAAAGCTGAGCTTGTCACTTGGCTGACAACCACTATATGTCTTCTGGGTATGTGTGATACAGTTCGTGTATGTAGTGTGTTACTGTGAGAGTAATATTGGAGATGCTTATAAAAAACTGAGAAAGAACCCCACTGGAAATAAGGCAATTTTATAACCATTTCCATGCTTGCATGGGTTAGCCAGTTACCTGATGGCAGCTTTCCATGCTGCACAGTCTCTCTGCCAGGTTCCTAACTCTAATATAATTTCTTACAACCTCTCCCCATGTAATTTTTGGCTTACTCCGGACTCTCCTCCCCTCCACATTTTAGCTCACTCTTTCTACAAGTCCAAACCATCTCAACCTGGCTCTACACAGGATTCACCAATACAGCACTCTCAATACTCAGTTGCTGTCTTAGCTCTGAACAGGGCCTCCTGTCTTTCAGTGACACATTACACATTCACCTCACAATTCTCATTTCAGCTCACTCAGGTCTACTTATGTCACTCTCTTTATCTGCCCATGTTTCATTGCCATACATCACACTTATCACAACATCCTCAGGCATTATTCCTTTCACACGGAGGAAAGGTCCTCTTGCCGTCAATAAAGGCGTTATCTATATGTATGTTGAACTGTGTACCTGCATGGTCTGTTTACTGTACACGCTGAACAAACTGTAGACTTGTACAGTAAGATGATTTTACCGAACAGATATCTGTCTATCATTTTCAACACATTTTGCCAGGAGAGCCACAAAAAGAGATTGGGTTAAAAACAAAGTTGTCTGCCCATGGCCAATATGGAATAACACATAACAGCTCAACTAATGACACCACTGAGAGTAATCCATCAAAATAGAATCTCTTATCCAAGAAACTCTTTTAATAATAGTAACAATAATTACTGAACACAAAGCTATGTTGACTTTTAACGAAGAAGATAATGAAGAGAGAGCGACAGTGAGAGTTAACATGTAAAGACAATGTTCAAATAAAAGTTATCAGTCTTAAAGAACTTACAGCTCAACACAAAATATATCACAACAAATGGATCATGTACATTAACAATTATAGCTACAGGAAGAATAGACCCCCAATACTGTACACTACCCAATCACTTAACTCTGAAGGAAACTACAACTTCCTCACGTGATATAACTTAAAAGAGACTCATCTAACATATCCTCCTTTTAATCATCTACAAACTAATATTACAAAAAAGTAAAAATAAAAGTGAGTACTGTAATATTAATCTCAATACATTAACAATGGTTCAAAATGTTATCTACGTACTGTGCTGTGCTGTAAAGGATTCTCACATTTCTCACTGGCTTACATACCTGGACAAACAACTACTCTGATCTGCAGGTTTGGTTTTTGTTTTTTTGTTTTTTTTGAGGGGTAATACTGATCAAATTAACTGATGGATATATTTTCTTAGTCTTCATCGGGACATTCCAAGATGTTCGAGTATAATAGCTCCAGGTAGTTCTTACAGGTGCTAGGAAACTTCAATCTGATGCAACTGCAAATTTAAAACATAAATCAATGTAAACATTTTACGTTTCAGTATAAGTTATAGACCTTATCTATCAACATGTGTTATTGACAACTTAATAATCTAATCTTTCAACATGAGTTACAGATAAATTAATAATAATCCTAGGCTTCAATATGGATTATAGACATGAATTCACAAGCCCAGCTTATTTCTTCTAAAGATTAACCACCACAATACTATCCTAACCTTATCTAACCCAATGCTAACCTAATCTTACCTGTCCTAACCTATGACCCACATAAACACAGCATAATTCACTGGCTGAATGCAAAAAGGGCCAATGTCTAAAAATGCCAATTTAGACTTGGGCCAAGAAACCTGGGTTATATGGGCCAAAATCTAAATTGAAATTTTTTTTACTTTGGCCCTTTTTGCACTCAGCCAGAGAATTATAGGTCTATCTATGCTATGAGGATGAGCTACATGAACAGTCACATAACCTGACTAACAGACAAGATAAATATACTTCCTCTATATCTGCTGGGTAATGTATATACAGTGGGGTATGCTATAACGAATCTAATTGGTTCTAGAACCTTGTTCGTTATAGCATTCGTTCGTTATAGGATTAATCCGTTCCAGGCCCCCAAATACAACCACTTAACACTGAAAATATAATATAAAATTGTAAAAATTGTAAAAAAGTGCATAAATATGCATCTAAACCCCTGAAATAAAGAATATCATTAATACTTATAATAAAAAAACAATAAATTAGTATAAAAAAAAAAAAAAGATGATAATAATAATAATGTTTGTTGTAGGAGTTTCGTTCGTTATAGCATTCTCAATTTTATAGGTAAAACCGTTCGTTATAGGAATATTCGTAGTAGAATCCATTCGTTATAGTATACCCCACTGTAATTATGAAATACTGTAGTTAGTTAGGATCTTAAAACAAGCCAACAGGTGTATAATTATAATTCTAACATTAAGCCATGCTGGTTATCCCCATTTCAGACATTACTGTACAGTATACAGTATACTTGAGAGGAAAGTTTTGGGTGAGGGAGGGACTACAGTAATATCCGCATTAGCTGGAATCTTCAGTGCCTGGAGGTTTCCGTTATCCAAAAAAATAAAATTTTAGCATTCCAAGAAAAATCTCTCCGTTCGGACATTTGAATAAATTTCAGAAAAAGTGCATCATGTGTCAACATGCTCAGAGTTCTCATGAGCTATGATTGGCTCATGTGACTGCATGGGATGCCTATGAATGGCTGATGTATCTCACAGCTTATCTCCTCAAACTCCAGCATCATGACATTCTTAGTTCATTGTCTGTTGCCATTGTACACGCTTGTTCACTCGCTCATTGGTGTTTTCGCATACAATCTGTGTTGTGCAGTACTGCATAATACTGTACCAGGATACAATTAGGCCAAGAATACTGTTAAAGCAATTTTAAGACATAAAAAGTGATCACAGTTATGTATACTATACTGTACATCCATTAAGTGTGAAAGTACCAAATACAGCAACTCCCCGACTTACGACCTACGACCACCCACACTTACGACCTGCCTCAGTCGGTACGACCACCCTCACATACAACCGCCGCAGTCGGTACCAAAATTTTTTTCAAATGACGCGTGTACTGTATTTTCTAGACCAAAATGTTTCCGTCCCATACCAGAGCATTGAGTGGCTTGGGTCGCCTCGTGGCTACAGCACCCACTTCTTAGAGCGCTTAGTTGGTGTTTGGCTGTTGTTGTATCTGCAACTAATAGCGCTGTGTACTGACATTATTTTCGCATCTAATTCACTTTAGAATGACTGGAAAGCGTAGAAGTGAGAGTGCTGGTGGTGCTCAGAAGAAAAGGAGACAGTCAATTACTTTTGAGATGAAAATGAAGATAATAATGCAGCATGAAAATGGAAAAACTGTAGCAACCATTTCACGCAACCTAGGCTTCTTGCACTCGACCATATCTACTATTTTGAAGGACAAGGAACGTATTTGTGAGCTAGTGAAAGGATCAGCACCGATAAAGGGAACTATAATAACGAAGAAAAGACAAGGTCCCATTCATGAGTTGGAAAAATTACTTGTGATATGGATGGAAGACCAGATACAAAAGCGTGTACCCTTAAGCCTTCTAACCCTACAGGCTAAGGCAAGAAGCCTTTTCGAAAGCCTGAAGGAGCAGGAAGGAGATGAGTGCAACCAAACCTTCAGAGCAAGTCATGGGTGGTTTAACAGATTTAAGAACTGCTACAGTTTACATAATGTAAAGGTGAGTGGAGAGGCAGCGAGTGCTGATGTTGGTGCTGCCGAAGCTTTTAAGGAGGAGCTAGATCGTGTCATCGTGGAGGGAAATTATTTGCCTGAGTAAATAATCAATGTGGATGAAACTGGATTACAGGTTGACAATCCTTTATCCGAAATCCTTGGGGCCAGAGGCATTTCGGTTTTCGGAATTTTTCGGTTATCAGAATGGTTAGGGTTATTTTTTTTTTTTTGTGTATTAGCCCACCCGGGCATAGATCACTGACCCACATTGGGGCCTGGGGATCTAAAATATAATAAAAATTATAATAATAATAATAATAATTCATAGGTCTAGGTCGTGTTTCTCACTTTTGATCTTTTTTTCATTCTTGTATTTCTTTACTGTATTATTATTTTATTATTACAGTATTATTGTTATTATTATTATTATTAATTTTATTATTATATTTTATTATTATTATTATTAATTCTATTATTATATTTTATTATTATTATTATTATTATTATTATTATTATTGTAATCATTATTATTTTATTTTGGTGTATAATTATTTAAAATTTTATTTACTATGAATAATTATTATTATTATAATTAATATTATTATTACATTTTTGCCCCCCAGGCCCCGATGTGGGTCAGTGATCTGTGCCTGGCTGGGCTAATAATCCCCGTATAAAAAATAAATAAAAAAATTCCCCACAAAAAACTTTCGGTTTTTAGAGCTTTTCGGTTTTCGGAATTTCGGATAAAGGATTGTCAACCTGTATTATGGAAGCGCATGCCTGAACAGACATACATCCACAGAGGCGAAAACAATGCCAGGATTCAAGGCATTCAAGGACTGAATTACGCTTCTGTTGGGGGGGAATGTAGCTGGTTTCAAGATAAAGCCCTTCATGATCTATCATTCAGAGAACCCAAGGGCTTTCAAACATGTCAGCAAGCACAAACTGCCAGTGTTTTATCGAAGTAACAAGAAAGCCTGGATGATCCTAGTACTGTTTGAGGATTGGTTCATGTATTGTTTCATTCCTCAAGCCAAGGAGTACTGTCTGCAACAAGGGATTGCATTAAGGATTTGGTTAATTTTGGATAATGCTCTGGGACACCCACCACACCTGGACGACATGCACCCTGATGTTAAGGTAGTCTACATTCCATCTAACACTACATTTCCGATTTACGACCTGGATTTGGGTCACTAACCCCGTCGTAAGTCGGGGAGTAGCTGTACATACAGTACATACTGTACTATAAATGGCAGAGTGGACAGTGTGTTTCTACTGCAGGCTAGTGTGTAGGTGTATGTACAGAACAGTATACAATGTGTACACTCCTTCCTTCATGGAGAGTGACAGTTAGTAACACCTGCTACAGGACAAAGGCAGGCCAGCCATCCTGTATCGTCATATCACTATTTGGCCTACCTGCCTACATCACAAGGTCAAAACAACAGCATCTGCTTGTGAGTACTGTAGTGTTTTAATAAATAAATACAGCTCTATGTCTGTCCGACTGCAGTTAAGCCTCTGTAGCAATAGTACTCCATGCCAAAGGATTAATCTAGACGTGGAAACATTCACATATGCCCGGAAAAACTTCCAAGATGTGCAAATTTTACCAGGGATAAGAGAATTTGTCCCAATCCCAGAAACGCTCAGCACCAATTGTTCCAGCTAACAGGGATATTACTGTACTGCACACTATAGGTAATGATTCATGGTTAAAGATACTGTACAGAGCAGAAAAATATTCTCTCCTATTCGTCCCCTATGCAATATATTACTGTATTTCTTCCACAGGGAATTAGCTACAGAAGTACAGTCACCCACTAAGTCCTGTTGCCTCTTCTGCCGCTCAACAAACCCTGAGATTCAGATCCATGAACCTGAAACAGTAGATACTGATGCAGTATTCTGTCCATAAAAGCTTCGGATTCACAAGACTGATTCTTGAGATTCATGGTTAAAAAGAGGCGACCGGATTTTTGTGACAGACTGTATCTCTCAAGAAGGAATGAAGTTTAAAGCACAACATACCAGTATTTCACGAGCACCATCAGGAACTAGATTTTTCTCGCACCAATCCTTGATGTAAATGGTGGTGGTCTGCATGTTGTCCACCTTCAGGTCTCCAATCCACACTCCCTGTACCTTCATTGTGCCTATGTGGCTCTCGCTAATATTGTAGAGAACCTTCTGACCTGAAATAATAAAACATCATAAGCCTTTGAAAGACATCTTTAAGTCTTAAAGACTATGAAAGACATCGTAAGACTCTGAAAGACATTGTATGACATTGAAAGACATCTTAAGACTTTGAAAGACATTGTATGACTTTGAAAGACATCATACTTCCACTAATGATGCCTGCTGCAGCTAACTTTAATTGATAATGACCACCTTTTAAAGAATAAAGAACTATACCACATAAAATACAGTGGCGACAAATAAACTGGGCTGATTTGCAACTGCAGCCACAGAGTAGCACTATCAACGCTCCTACAGTCGGGGTTATTGGGACTGGCGTCAAATTATCCACCCAAGCTACAGGTAAAACATTTTTTTTTATAAAGGGGATTAACCCACCTGGGCACAGGTCAATGACCCACATCAGGGCCTGGGGGCGAAGATATAATAATAATAATAATAATAATAATAATAATAAAATAAAATATAATAATAATAATAACAAAGAACCACAAATAAATGCAAAAAGAAAAAAAAATGATCATCAGTGAGAAACAATATATGTATGTTGTGTTGTCAAGTAAGAGAAACAATTGAGACCTGCAATTGTGTGTAAATGAGGCAGAAAGTCAGATCAGCAAACTGGGACTTCGTCACAATTTTGTGATGCCAATTAGCAGCAGGGTCTACCATTTAACAACACATTATGCTTCCAATATCTTCCCAGGCAGTAGTACCTCCCTGTTTGATAGCTGCCTACTATTTAATGTAAACTGATGAAAGATATTCAGAGTAATGGCCATCAATTATCGCACCCATTTAGAGTTTAATAACCTAAAAAAAATATTGTATATAGAACAAATTGGTTTTATTATACCTGACAAGCAACTCTTTTTAAGTTGTTTTCCTATCTTGGTACATTTCCACACATGCACCGTTTGTTGCTTGACGTTAAAACTTTTAAAATGGGCCGCCAGATAGTTTATGGACACCGTGTACACTCACTCCAAAAGGTATCTTTACGGAGAGGTCGGATGAATTTCAAAATGAATACCGCAACTCCTGTTGTTTCAGTTGGGTTGTCAAAATCCTTCGGTGGTTGTGTCATATTGTCTTACACAAAGCCGTAAAGCTATTCTTTGCAGCGAGTGAACAACGCAATAAACAATCACTGCACCACTTACCTTGAACAAGAACGTGCCACAGCTCAACGTTGCGGAGGCTCACGCCATACAGGTAACAGTGGTCGCGGGAGAAGTAATGCTGGCTTCTGTCCGCACCTTCAAGTCGGCCAACGTTTGAGTGGAGTTCTATTATGGAGCCTTTGAGGTGAGTCCTCGACAGTCCGTTCCACATCCCACCGACATCCTTAGGTTGACTTGGGGTACTAGAGCCGACAGAAGAAGTGTGTGTGGTAACGCTGGTTTTTTCATATGTTGAACTCTTGGGAACATGAGAAACGTATCCATTTTGAGGTCCTAAATACCCAGTCTTGTCTGCAACATGAGGACTTCTGTCTTTAGGCACAGCACCTGGTTGTGTGTGTGTGCCAGAAGCTTCCTCCAAGCTGCTTTCAGGTAGTCTATTGACATTTGGGGTACTCTTTGAGCAAATTCCTTGTTGTGGCACTGGAGATGAAAGTTCAGCTTGAGATTTGTCATCAAAGCTGGTTTTATTGACAGGGGTCACATAAACATTGCTCATATCAATGATGGCTGACTTCTGGGTCCCTGGTGGGGGAATGTGTGATGGTTTACTGCCTATCCACCCACAAGTTGCTAGCAGACTGATGGTGTAGTCACCGACTTCATAGTGACTTACCGGTACAACGTAAAAATTACAGGGCCGAGAACCTATGATTGCTAATTTGGTCCTTCTGGTCATTGGGCTTAAATCTATGTAGACATCCGAACGTGAAAATCCAATGTATACTTCTCCTTCGAGCTGAATGCTGTGCCACTGAGCGACTCCTCCGCCTTTGTGCTTCTGAATAATTTTTCCGGTTATATGTTTACCCCTGTACTTGTGGCTGGGCTCCTCACTATCCTCTTCCAGCCTGTCCTGGGTTTCTCCATCATCGCCTTCCCCTCGTGGCAACTGTGTGTCAGTCAGAGATATTTTTGCCAGTTTTCTATCGACCTCTTCCACAAGTGATGCAGTTTTTAACCTAAGTTCCAATCGCACTGGCGTCAAGTTTGGTCCTACTAATATATATTGTGGTTTCTTGCCAATCCATACCATAGAGGCAATGTAAGTGATCTTGTAGCCATCTAGTTGACTCACATGGGGAGTATAAGCATAAAGAGTGCACTGCAGTAAATGGTCAAACGAGTGTAACGATACACCAGTTTCCATGGCCAGACTATCAATCCACATCAATGTGTTCTGAAAAACTACATACGTTTTCTCACGAGTGTTTTCAGTGACACAGTCAACAATACCAACATTACCTTTTACATAAACTATCCAGCCACACATTATCTTGCCTTCTGAACCAGATTCTGTTCCTTCAACTATCACGTTTCCTTTTATCACCTCTTTCTGTACATTAATAGGCAAGACGTCAAAAGGCAAATCCTGAGATCGAGCAAATATTATCTGAGATAACTCTCTTCCAATTTTGTGTTGGTCAGCATAGAGCCAAATTGCTATTGCACAGTATCTCACAGTCCTTCCTAAAATCTCCATTGGTGCTACAGAATACCCAAGCACACACCACTTGGACACAGTTAAAATGTTGCGATAGTTCTGAAGATCACTACCACGGTGGATCTTGACTCCATTCAAGAAAACTGCCTTATTCCAAAATGCAACAGCAACTTCACCATGAGGAGTTTCACAGCCAATCAACCCACTTGATGCAGAGAGACGAATTAATCTGCCATAGAAATAACTGAACACAACCTCAGGGTAGAGAGACTTCTTCAAGTTTCTAGTGTCATTGAGTAACCTTTGTTGGTGTGCACTCTCGAGACTCTTTAAGTTGGGTGGTTCTCGTCCAATCCAGGCACAAACAGCCTCACAAACAACATGACAATTAAACAGTACCTTTGGTTCCTTCAGAGGTACTACCCAAGCTCTCACAGCTATCTTCTTCTTATTAAAGAATTCTGAAAGAGATGTGTGTGTTTTTTCAAACCTCTCACCATCTACATAAAGGTTTTTAATGGTAAAAGCAACAATACTGTTAAAGCAAATCATGAGTCCTTGTTGGTCATTAGTCACTAGTACACTTCCTGCAATGATTCCCTCAACAGCATGAAGCTCATTATACAGCCGCTCATTCTTGTCCTTATCATCTACCTCGGCTGAGGGTTTCTTCTTCCATTTTTTCAACTTTGCATATTCTTCCATATCCATGTGTCCCCCATTCATGCCATGACATTCATTCTCATCTGGAGAATTCATTCCATCATTCATACTGGGTGAGACTGCTTTTGGTGGAGACTCTGAAAGCAGAGGCTTTTTACCTATCCATACCATAGTTGCTCCCATTGCTACCAGAAGACCCTGGAAAAACTTAGGAGCTATTGGTCTGGCATCAATGTTATACTGACGACATCGATCGATAGAACTCAGCTTCACGTGGTCGGGAACTAATTCTCCATCCACGTACAGGACTGACTTCTCAAAATACACATTGGCCGAGTCCGCCTGGTTACTTCTACTCTGTAAGATGCCACAGTTCTCAGACACCCATGTTATCCATCCAGACATGTGATTATCAGACTCATCATTCACGGGTGAAAGATCTCTAGCGTGTCTATCAATGTCACCCTCAGGACTGGGGTTAATGGTATCGGCAATAATTTGGAAAAGTTTCATCATTATAAAAGGCTGATACTGATATTGCCAAAGAGCAATTGCTTGGTACTGAAGGGTGCCTGTGGGCAGAGGATGGGCCAATACAGACCATGTAAAAGATTCTAGGATTTGTAACTTATCAAGAAGGCGACAACTGGAGTGGAACTTGTATCCGTACATGTACAAAGATCTCCTCTTAAAGAAAATTTTGACTGTATGTGTAGATGAGACTTTGCTCTTTAGAACACCCGAAGCAAATGATAAACTTGTAATATTTCCCATAAAATGGGTAAATATTTTGGTTTTGTCAGATTCCTCAGTTTCTACCAACTTCCCAGCCAATATCCCATTTTCATAAAGTTTCTTGATGTTCTCCAAGTCCCTCGGTGCATTTCCGTACCACGCACAAACTGCCCGCCACACAACTTTAATGTGAAATATTATTTTTGGTTTTTCAAGAGGCACTACCCAGGCAGACAGGGGAATTTTTCTACACTTAAAGAAATCCGAGAGAGACATGTGGCTTCTAAATAATTCACCATTAATGTAAAAATTTTCTTTAGTGAAGGCAATGACATCGACAAAGCTTGTCATTAGTCCCTGTTGGTGGTTGGCCAGTAACAAACATCCTTTCATCAGACCCTCTTCCTGCTCCACTGGTACAAACGATGGGTCTAGGTCAGTCTGTGAACCGCCAGTTTCCTCATCATCCTCAGTTACTGTGGAGGGCTTCCCTCTCACACTTACTATGGAGTGCTTCTCTCTCTCACTTACTCGGGAGGGCATCTCTCTCTCACTTAATATGAAGGGCTTCTCTCTCTCTATTACATAATCCTTTGTATCTTTACTTGGAAAAGGAAATCCATGCAACTGCTCATACCTCACCCAAGGGACTTGTCCAACATTGTCCCACTGGTTCATGTGAATTAATTGGAACCTTCCCACTTGGGATTTCACTATTTCTGGCAAATCACCTGGCCATGCAAATTTTGCCACCCACATGTCCGCTGTGTAGTGTTGTTTGGGCCAGGTTGGCAAGTGAGGCTCTGGGCCTATAACCTTGGAACTGGAACCTGCGAGAACTTTCAGTTTAATTATGTATGCATGAATTAAAGTATCAAATGACTGACTAAACTTATTTGCCATCTTTTTGGTGAACCTTTGCCCGTTTACATAAAAGTCATCAAAATTAACCATCACGTTATTTCTGTGGTCGCCAAACAATATTTTTTCTTGAAAACATTTAAGGACCTTTCCTGTATAGTAACTTATAGGCATGAACACAATTTCATTCTTATGTTTAATCTCAACAAACTCGGGTGTGGGTCCCATCCAGGCACACTTAGCTTCCCAGAGACCCTTCCCCGAGAGCTTGTATGGCCAAGATGGAGGAACCTCACTTGGATACTCATCGACGTAAGAGTGGAATTCTGGTGCTTCATCCCATTCATTTTCCAGAACTAATTTTTCAAGACGAGCTATATCCTCTGCTGTTACATTTATTCCGTGGATATACAAGTTTCTGACGTTAACTACAGCAACATTCCTTTGGTCAGAGAAAAAGATCAGGTCTTTCCAAAACGCTCTCACTCTTCCTGTGTAATAATATAAGTTCTTCACCTTCGGGGAAGGCGTCAGGAATGGAGGTTTTACGGTCGACGACATTTTTCATTCAATAATTTATATGGATTACTCGTGAACCGAAATGTCTTATTTTTACCTTGACTACTGCAATGCATAATGTTTAATAATAGCCATTTTCAGAGAACCTTCATCACTTGCTTCCTCGTGTACCGACAGGTGACAACCATTTCACTTCAACACCACAGCCCTGAAAAAACAAACAAAAATATATCAGGTAACCACCCATTGCCGGCTCAAGCACAGTTAAACCCGGAAAAGGTAATTGTAACCCAACCGCCTGTGTTTCTTACTACAATGACAATAGAACAAGATATTTTTGTTGCCTAAATGTGTTGAATAAAACCATTGGCAGTCAATGAAATATAATATTAACAGCAGCATCCTCAAAGTAAAGGGGTCAAAGGCTAGTCAAGAACAACTGTCTCCCAACATTGAATGGCTCGGTCTTGAATAAATTTTTAACACAGATGAGACCGGTGTCTTTTTGGAGGTGTTTGCCCCATAATACTCTTGCTGCCACAAAGAACAAAACAATGTGTGGTGTCAGACAGTCTAGGTAAAGGTTTACTGTTCTAACACCCGAGATGCTGCTGGCACACATAGATGTAAACCACGCTACTGTACATGTGATAGGAGAGAGTACTATGCCATGTGCTCTACAAGGCTTTATAACACTAATTCACAGACTTGCAGTGATGTAAATGATGTAAAATTTACTGGTTATCCTGAGCAAGTGTTCTAGAGCACACTAATAAATAAATAAATAAATAAATAAATAAATAAATAAATATATATATATATATATATATATATATATATATATATATATATATATATATATATATATATATATATATATATATATATATATATACAATTAATTATTTGTTGCATTAAAAACATCCAAAAAAGGATGACAAGGATTTGTAACTTTTTTTTATTATTAGTTTGGCAGTTGATAATTATCCAGTCACGGACCTTTATTTAATTCACTATTTGTATGGCATTCATTCTGACGGGCCTAGGGTGATGTCATTATGCATCCTAATTTACAGAATTTGGTCACTTAAAGGCACAGGGGTCATGGATGACAAATGCTTTACATATAGGTGAAGTTTATAAATGCGTTGAAGAAGTTAAGTGCATTATGGAAATGTATTTAATGAACATAAAATTATGCCTTTACTTGTTTACATTCATTGTGTCTGGCATGGTCCCAAAGTACAGTACTGTATACCAGATATATGCTGCTAAAATGCCGGTATATATATAAATAATCATTCATGAAGTGAACCAAACTACAATAATCTACCTATCTTAAGATACTAGCATTATCTTCCTTCTATTTTGTAAAGGAAGACTAGATAATGTAAAAGTTGCATTATCAGGCTGTTATTGTTGTAATGTAGAATGTTCAAGTTGGGTCACTACAGACCAGTAGGTTCATGATATGATCTTTGAATGCAGGGGAGGAAGATTATGTGGAATTCATATAATAATGCATAGGTGGACCTCAAATTTAAATAGGTTAAGTTGGGTTAGTTAAGTTATATTTTAAGAATAAACTAAATTATGCATCAAAGCGCGAGATTTTATGCATGTTAAAGACGAGATTACCTCGGCTTTGTTAAGTCAGGAGTCGCTTCAAGAAAGGTTGTCCCAGACTAACAGAAAAACTCAACAAGGACCCAGTAAATGAGCTGTACTTCGTCTGCTAGAAATATTGGAATGACACAATCCAAACAAATGCCAGACAAATAACAAGTAAAGAGCCATGACCAGACAGGTAACCACTGCCCATTAATAATGTGATACACACAAACACTTACAGTGCCATCCTTTCCATACACACAGGCGGTAATTATTAACGAGATAACCGCCGCCAGATTTTTCATAGAAATAAATTTTTTAAACGCCACAATTTCAGTGTGTTTTATAGTGGACACTGCCGAGTTTGTGCAAATTTGTTAAAAAGTGGTTATTTGTAATTTCAACCTAACCTAACCTTAAATTATTTTAACCTGCCATGGTCAAACTTACTGTTACTTAGACTGGGCAGAAGAGGTGTGTTTTTCTTATTAATTAGTTTTTTATTGCACTGGAACCAATTCCTCTCTGGTCCAAAAACACAGGGATTCCCGTAGTCTCTTGTGGAGGGAAGGATGCCGTGGTTTTTTAAAAACTGGAGGGCGAGATCGTCTTTCCCGCTGAAATCACAAATAATGGTGAAATCAATGTTTTGGTCATCCTCCCATTAGGAAGTTGAAATTATCTGTTCAAAACACATCAAAAACCACCGGAAAACAATTTCAACCTAACCTAATCTAACCTGCTGGATGACCGAAATGATAATACCCAAATAATATCCATATAACATGTAATTACTACATTGAATCGGGGGGTGCTTGAGGACATCCATGCTGTTTATCCCGAATTTGCTAGCCCACACAGATTAGTCTACAATTAGAATATGATGTACAATGTATGTGAACCACTGACCTATATATACTGCTAATGAATATGTTGTATTTCTTTGTGTATGAACCTCTGTCCTGCATGGCAGTGAGAAGTGATACCACCCTCAGTGTCAAGACCTGACTATATTACTCAGAAAAGTCAAACTGTACTACAAGCTTTGTCAATAAATCTGTTACACTAACATATAACACCAGCGACACCCTTCACATGCCATGGTGAAATTGAATCTGGCACAGAAGAGCGCAGAGGAATGTTTTGAAATACGTCAAGATGATTGGATGTTTACACCCAGTATGCGGCATCACCGCCGACAAAGTAACATGCACCTAGACACCTGATTATCTACCAAATGAAGCATTTGCACAAAAAATGATTATAATAACAGAACTCACTGATGAAATATAGTAAGAAAATAAACATCAAAAGAAATTAACCACTTCTAGGTTATATTAGGTAGGTTAGGTTAAGACTGGGTGTTAACATTTCAGTTCATATGGAATGGTCACTGGTTCAAATACAAGCATGGCATCTCCGGGTGGATTATGGGCACGGAGAACCATTATTAACGGGAAAAAATTAGGAAAAATACAAAACATGAAAAGTGCAATTCCTCCACCTGATTTGGTTTGTTCTTGAGGTAAGAAATAAGTTTATTTTTATAGAGATTTTTTATTAGTTAATTAACCTGGACTTGTGTCTATTATTATTACCATAAATATTTTAGAGAAAACCCCCAGAAAGTATTAAAAACAAGGGTAACAGTGGATTTTGTTATTGATATTGTATTGAATTTACTTGGAAAGAGTCATGTAAGCCATGGACTCCAACACCTCCAGTGCTTCAGTGAGGTAACATAACCATTAATGACTTGAGCCAGAATGAACCGGTTTATTCCTACATGCACCAAACATAATTCAATGATGGCTTTTGTCTGTTAGCCAAGAACATGGAGACCACAGCCTACTGTTGTCTCCTAACTTGAATTATATTATCACCAAAATTCTAAAACCAGGTTTATGAACTTCCAAGTACAACCAAGAGAACTGCAGCACAATGGAGCTCCGTCCTTAATGTTTACCAAAAATAGTGTTAAGGGTACAATTGTAAACTTCAAATTTATAGCAACAAAGAAACCATCTAGAATTATTAAGACATGTTATTACACCCAAGTTCACCCACTGTCTATACTCAGCCAATATGACCATATTACTGGAATTTTTTTTTATTGCTCACTGATTATTTATAACAAGAACAAAATATAACTACTTAAAGGACACCAAGTTAATAATATGTTTTAAGTCTGGTTGAGTTCGTTACCATACGTTTTAATTCACCATTTTGTTCACAGGAACTAGACACCGCCCTTAAGTTTTTCTTAAAATAGGTGCTCTGTTTATTTCATGTTATATTTTGTTCTTGATTTAGTTATTGTTTTCCTTTACTGTGTTTGTTCATTGCTCGTGCACGTCTTACCTCAACCTTGATCTGGGAGGTTCCAGTAATGAACATCCCCCCTATGCTTACAATATACTCAAAAGGAAATCATAATATTTCGAGCGTTAAACACGTATCCATTTTAACCATAGTGAGATAAAACTAACACGCATACATATAAACAGACATACACCCAGTGTTTTAAGCTAATACAAGTTGAGTGTTCCTCTGTGGTCCTACTGGTCACCCGCCATGTGTAGGGTACCACCGTTAAAATTTCCCTCTTAACATTTTACTATGAACTAGCAAACTAACAGACTACACACCTCTGTCAACGAATTCTATTGCTGTCAATCAGTGTAATATATTAAGTAGAAACCCCTAAATACCTGAGAATGGCAGGACACGGTTAATATTGTAGGAACTGTCTAAGGTAAACCACACACTACTGGCCTGGACGTGTGAATAGACTACAGTGAGATCGTACCTGCGGTGGTGCCACGTCTTTCTTCTTCTCACTCCCTCTGGGCTCTCATCTCACATACACGCTAGTTAATTCTTCTTTATTACACTTTCTGACCATTATTTTTCCATTCTAGGTATATTTCACAAAGGTTGGGGGATGTGAAACAACAAAATATTCTTGTGGGAGAAATTTTTATAGATATTAGTTTTATTGTACATCAAAAATAAAATTTCTACTTCAAGTTAATCATAATATGCACACTCAACCATACACACACAGCTACTGTTCCATCACTGAGCCCACTCCTACTAGTAACGTTCCTCTAAACAACACCGTTATGTGAATGTATGGTGTTTACACTTTATTTTACTCTTTATAAAATGGCTATTATTGTCCGTTGCTTTATGTGTTTGATGTCATTTGTCTTGATAAACATTATAATTAATGAAAAGAGAAGAAGTAGCCGTGAATGTGTTCCCCGAAATTTTGTATTTGTGACTTCAGTGAATTAATCTTTATGTCAAACTTTTTCCACTCATATTTTGAAAGTTAATGTTTGCTAGCAGCTATATATTTACATTAATTATATATGGATCTATTTGCGATATATCAATATTAATAGAACATTAAAAATGAGCCAATGAGCTTGAGGAACTAGAGGGAGGGGGCAGGGGGGCGCCTATTACCGCCCAGGAGATTTAATGATTGGCGCCAGCGGAAAAAAAAAGACTGCAGTATGCAAATCAGTCCTTTGCTTGGTTCCTTACACTCAAATTAAATCTTATTGGTCAGTTTTCTTTTGTTATTGGCAATTGGGAGTCATTTATTCGATAAAGAAGTAATTATAAAATAAATTGAGCCATTAGTTGCACTCTGGCTCCCTAGTTAACCTAAATCCCGCCTTTTTCTATTTCTATTTTCTACAACTGGCGAATTGGATGTCAGAGGAAGTGCCTTACCCAGACTGTTATCGCCATTTTCGACAGTATTTTGTGTATATTATCTGAGAAAATGACTGACAAGTGTGAGATAAGGAATATGTATTCAGTAGAGAAGGTTTGTGGTGAGTGGAAGACATACCGAGTGATAATATAGACGAATTTAATGAAGAAATGTGTTGATCCAAAAAACTCAATGTCGAGGAGGATGTCACGTATTTTCAAGAATTATTTTCATGGGATAACAGGTATGTGTTATATTTATTATACAGCGCATATGTTACCTGTAGGCCTATGTGTGTGCATCCGTCTGTGTTCCATGCAAGTATCACAAACCACGTAATTATCACACGTAAACGAGGGCTTATAACAAACTGACAAGTAGGTGAGAGCTTAATATCATTCCTACCACTAATCTATTATCATATTCGAATAAGACGTCTAATTATAAGATAATTTTCATCTATTACATTACCGGCGGAAATGTATAATAACGGAGATAGCTTTTCCAAATGAATTTCTATTTTGTTCCATTATTTCCCGCCATTATTGTCTGCCTCTCACCATGGAAGTCTGCGATGGAGGTCACTTAAAGTATATGGAGCTGATGGAGAGTTTTGGGGGAAAAAAAACGTAGAAACTATAGCATTTTTTCGATCGCATGGTGTTCTTCCAACCTCAGTAAAGTGTACTTAGAGCAAGACGGAATGTAAATATCGTAAAGACCAACATATGTGGCATTGGGTAAGAATCCCAGAATGCAACGACCAACAAGAACCAGGCCAATAAGGTAAGAAATAGGTGATTCGCGCCAACCATTTTATCAGTTATCAGTGCACACATTTCTCTGTTCTAAAGACTGCATAAAGCAACTTCCTCTGGATTTTTTCTAATGAGTCAACGACGTAAAGGCGATAATAACGAGGTGATCAATGCCATTAAATCAGCTCTCCAGATGTGATAGTGTGTCTTCCAGGAGTTTCTTTACATTCTAAGGGCCCAAGCAGCCACCTTTGAGAAGCTAGCAGACCTTTTCGACTACGTGGATGCTACTGACCTAACCTAACCCAACCTAATCTAATCTAATTTAACCAAATCTAACCTAACTTAGCCAACACTCACCCTAACCTAACCTTTTACTAACCAATAATCAAATTCAAAACCCGGTATATGCGGAGGACTATCAACCTTATCAAGTCAAACCATATTTTAAGTCGTATAAGGCTATCTTGTGCCTTGGCTACAGATATATCCGGTCTTTAACGTTATCAATTAAATCGGATGGACCGGGTCTATAGCTGCAGTCATTTTTCGTATCCCGCACGAAAAGTTGGCAGTCGTTTTCTTTGGTGTTGTCCAGATGAAGTTTTCTATGATAGGCAAGGAAACTCACGCTGAGATATTTATACAGTAAAATAGTCATACAAGTACACATTGGTTCAGCACATACATAGACAGTGTAGGGATACAAACAGTGGTAAAAAATAAATCACTAACCAAAGATAATTCGGGAAAGCTTGTTTCTCTCACCCCTGATGCGTGTATGAGGTGATTTTCAATAACAATATCCAAAATAGACAAATGTGTGACTATATATGTGAACAAACACTCATCTTGTTTTGAATTATACTGTAGCTGGGCTTTTAAATTAGGTGTTATTTAAGGTAGAGTATCGTGACGAACAGGAAGAATCCAAGTGATGTATATATGAGAGCTATATTGGTTTCAAGCCTGGCATTACCGTTTTCATTATAGGCAAGAGTGAGCCCTATAGATATTTCACTCGGGTATAAGCCAGGTTCGTTCTTCTACCTTACATGAACATCAACTGCAGATTAACCGCCCTAATGCTTATGTAATCTCACCTAACATGAAAATTCGCCCCCAGCGTATTTCACCTTAACATTAACCACCGTCATGCTTACCTAATCTAACCTAACCCAACCCCCAGGGAGCGTTCGGTTGTTTAATCTTAAGGTGAAATAGCTGGGGAGGAAGCTTCATGGTCAGGCTTGCACCCAGGTAATTATGTTTGCTGAAATAAAATGTACCGTATACGTGGCTGCGGATACTGTTCCACAAAGCAACTGTTTACAGAATATCATATTATATTCTGTTACCAGTTAGAAGGATAAATTTTGTATTGCGAGTATAAAAAGTGTTATATTGGTTGGCATGGTGAACAGCGTGTAGAAAAGTCTTGAATAAAGGGCTTATATATGAAATGTAATACAATTATCCGTTAACAATGTTTATTTTGTTCATAACATTGCACAATTTTATTTTTAACTAATACTATTAACCAGTGGCGGCTCGTGCATAGGGCTGCAGAGCTGCAGTCCCCCAGACACTCACTGCCAGGCGTATGATTCCTTTAGAGAGACAGCTGAATAATACACTACCAACAAATATATCATTTTAGATGTTATTTAATTATTTTCAATACGTTGCTAAGTGAATTTTCATTAAAATCAGACCAAAATTTAAGTTACTTTCATAGTTGCTGTCAATGCTGTACGATTCATGTCTGTTATTAATTGGCGCCGCCGCCGCCGCCACACTTGAAGCAGCTCAGTCTCGTACAACGTGTGGACGGTGTGGTTAACTCGTGCTTTCTTTAATTACCCTTTGACGATGGAAAATCGAGTGAAGTATTTGCAAAACATCAACTTTTCCCAGCTGACATTAAATGAAAAGACTGAAATCAAAGCAAGAGGAAGACCTACACCAGTTTTATCCATTCAACAGAACAGTACAAGCAGGAACAAAGAATATACACGCCAGTTTAACATGAGTGTTTATGGCTCTGTGGTTGTGACGAGGCAATAATCTACAGGCAACATTTTCAGACACTGTCAAGTTGCTGAAAATTTTAATAACTCCAATGACAACGGCAGAAGCAGAAAGGTGCTTTTCAACTTTGAAGAGAATTAAAACTTTTTTGCGCAGTACCATGGTGAATGACAGACTGTCTGCTTTAGCAGTGATATCCATTGAAAATAAAATGATCACAGAAATGAAGGATTTTAATGAAATAGTAATAAACAATTTTGCTACATCGAAGAGCAGACACGCCGACTTTATTTTCAATTAATACTGGTCCATCACCACCAACACTACTACCATGCCCTGGGAATTAGTGGACATCAACTACAACTCATACCTGAGGTAGGTCACCTACTGTTGTGTGAGGCTTGCAGTCCCTCCATTTTATTTTTCACGAGCCGCCACTGCTATTAACTATAGGGATGCGGTGTCCGAGTAGATACAGCGCTGGCCTGTCCAAAGGGTTGTAGGTTCGCTTTATGGCATCCGGGTACCTAACTTTATAGTTGGGGGGAAAGGATGGTCACTTGCAGTGTCGGTCAAATTGTCCTTGTGTACAGTACCAAAAGCTTATTATTTACTTTCCTGTACCTACACTGCCAGGATATTGGGACTCATTATCACTAATCAGAGTGATTTAGTAGAGTGAGTGGATATTCTAGTCTTGAACACTAAACAAATACATGAACAGCGTCGCGGTGACATCATACCTTACTGGCACATTGTTTCTTCTCACTGTTGGCCAAGTCACGTCAACTCTTCTAACCACATTAATTATATAGTTTGTTTTCATGCACCAAACTACTGAATATTACCACCTGTTGTAATTTCATTGGTGTCTTACAGGATTCCTTTATCTACTGGTGTCTCGGTCTCTGCTGTCTCGATAAAACCCTGTTGTTGTTTTAGTAACGTCTTACGTATAGGTACTCCTGAATGTGCTGCTTAAGGATCTGTTAACCAAAATTTGATATCGTGATTATAACTTGTTCAAATGGCTTTTAGAAAATGTTCAAATGATTTTTAGAATATTTTAATTACTTTTGCAATGCTAATTACTCGCCACTTATGGGTTTTCGAGGTCATTTCTTGGTGCTTGTGTATTATTCTGGATGTACTTAAATAGTTAGGCACATTAAATTTTAGTTCAGAGAGAAAAAGTATTTTTGGCCAAAAATCCTTTAAGGCTTTAGACTTACAATTTTTGTCATTTCGGCCAAAAAATGGATTTTGTTCAAAATTTCAGTATAGGTACTCCTGAATGTGCTGCTTAAGGATCTGTTAACCAAAATTTGATATCTTGATTATAACTTGTTCAAATGGCTTTTAGAAAATGTTCAAATGATTTTTAGAATATTTTAATTACTTTTGCAATGCTAATTACTCGCCACTTATGGGTTTTCGAGGTCATTTCTTGGTGCTTGTGTATTATTCTGGATGTACTTAAATAGTTAGGCACTTTAAATTTTAGTTCAGAGAGAAAAAGTATTTTTGGCCAAAAATCCTTTAAGGCTTTAGACTTACAATTTTTGTCATTTTCGGCCAAAAATGGATTTTGTTCAAAATTATATTAATGAATTGGCAACTCAACTACAACCACAGCTGCCACAAGATTCTCACATCAGTTTTCTTCATTATTTAAGCAAATATACGAACATTTGGAAACTTCTCATGACCTCAAATACCAATGAATAGTTTATTATTTTAAAAATGTTACCTTTGGTTTGTTTAATATTTATCCTGACAGTGATACAGCCGAAAACAGATCCACCAATCACAATCACCTTTACATACAGCCTTCCTTTAACAAGTATTGTCAGGTAAAATTGCGAGCGCGAGACCCAGGGTGGGGTCGTTGCATCTTTGGCTGACTGTACATAAGAACATAAGAAAGTGGGATACTGCAGGAGGCCGACTGGCCCATACAGGGCAGATCCCTTTCACACCCATCCCAGCACTTCCATGTGCCTATCCAACTTCGTCTTGAAGCTCCCTGGCGTCCCCGATCCTACTATAGCACTCGGTAGCCTATTCCACATATCCACAACTCTATTACCAAACCAGTGCTTGCCTATATCCTTTCTGAATCGGAATTTATCTAATTTAAAGCCATTTGTTCTAGTTATTTCGTTATTACTGAGCTTCAGAACATCTTCCATTTTACCCTTGTTAATCCCACTTTACCCACTTGTACACCTCTATCATATCTCCCCTAACTCTACGCCTCTCTAATGAATGTAAGCCTAAGCTTTTCAGTCTTTCTTCATATGGAAGGTTTCTAATATTATGGATCATTTTTGTCATTCTTCTTTGTACTCTCTCCAAAGAATCTATGTCCATTCTATAATAAGGACACCAGAACTGAACCGCATAATCCATGTGTGGCCTCACTAATGCTAGGTAAAGTTTCAAGATAACTGTATGTAAGATTTGTCTGACATATACGATGCTTTCATTTTCGAGGTATTACAATGCAAAGACGATAACAAGTAAGCTCTGCAGCAAGACCACAAGATGAATATTTGTATATAATATTGATAGTTGTTATATAACATATGGACTTATTTAGAGTATTTTATTATAGGATATTAGTTGATGAAGCGCAGAAACACATAAACAATAACCCCGCGCCCCCTTGTGACCGATTTTTTTCTCCAACTTTCGTCTTGATTCACACAACACCAGGCAGTTTTGTGGACAGTGCTAGTGTCTGGTGTCACAAGGCGAAGAAAAGATGGACAGGCTGTTCTCTCCCTTTATTAAATTTCTGGGTGGACCCCTGGGCTGAGGCGAAGACTATTAGATACACCAACACAATATATATAATAACAGAGGAACGTGTTGGCCAGGGTGGGTAACTGTACTAGGCTGGTGGAGAATTATCGCGAAGGATTATTTTTGTTGGGAATTGCGTTTGAGGTGTTTTAGAGGGGAGGTACCGTATATAAGAGAACATAACGCAGATATAAAATAAATTGAGAACATTACAAAATAGTGGTAAGAATGATAATCACTTGTGGAAGGATGTTCTTATATGTTGTTTGTATACAATGGAATCGATATTGGTACAGATTTTAATGAGATTCGGGCATGTTGGTTCACCAGATGTACATTTTTTCATTGTTTCCTTCACCGTATCTTGATGTATCCTAACAAAATGGATTTCTACCAGGTTTGTGAATTTGATAATCGTGTCTGTTGCCTTCGTTTCTCGTCTCTGACTAGTATATTGCTGGTAGATTTATCACATCCGTATTGTGTCATGACTAATGCCAGAACGGCTCTGAAGGTGTAGTGTTACAGCTTATCTCTCCATTGTTGTATTGAATTCATTACACCTGGAAAGCGGCAAACGTAATATAAGACCTTAAGAGCGACTTGAGGTGCGGGTCAGATGCAAGGGTGTTTACAATACAAACTTTACATCCACTGAAATGAGGGAAGTGTGTTAAGAATTACATCCATATTATTGACTTTTGAGGAGATGGTGACAAATAGTGGTTAGTGATGCCCTGTGGCAGAAGATACGGATAGTGAGACAGTTTAAGTTGGTATTTGGAAATGTTCACAATGGCGCGAGTGTCAGCTGGGGAAATCATGCTCTATACCCTGTATTTTGCGAGAGTTAGACATTTTTTACTTGTATGTGCTGATGGTCGGGGTCATTTCAAAAGCTGGGTCATAATTTTTTTTCGGTTTAAGATGTCATACTTTCATACCTTAATAATGTCATCGTGGATATTCCTTCAATGTAAATATCTTTTCTACAAGATTTGTGCCGAAATATCTTGCATTTATCAATTTATCGACTGTTCATATATTCGATTTCCTGACTAACACATAATGATACTACAGGATAAGTATTTATTGTTGATCTAAAAATATATTAATAACTATATTTTTATTCGTCTTCGTTATAATAATTCTAAGTTATGGTGAACGAGTGTTTAATCGTCTCGAGTCTGTGCCATTGTTTGATCGTAACGACAGTTTTGACGAGGGTTGCGGAGACAATCGGGAGGAGATGAGCGGAATATATGACGTGAATGGACCAGCTCGTGCAGATGACGTGGACGATTTAAAAAAAAAGTTTCCTTCTTCTCACTGTATTTTTATGGGGAGCTTAACCACAAATCCTGTTAATAGGAGTTTTAATATAAAGAAAGGAGGTAATTTATGCTGATTATACACACGTCATATCTTGCATAGATTACTTGATTATTAATGAACATTGATTTGTATTGATGGTGCTGAATACAAATGACTGCGTAGATGCGTGGCAATGTTCTATAATAAACAAATAAATCCTTTTCGTAGGCTAAATCGATCAGGAGAATTTTTGCTGGATAATTAGTCCCCTGAGATGAGATGTGACAATATTAATGCTGTAAATTTTAGGTGATATCCAGAATGATTTTTTTTTATGCCTCAGCCAAGTATTTAGTAATTTTTTTTCAGATCTGATTTGTAAACTGATGAAAAAAATATTTAAGACACTCACAAAACTATAATAAATATGAAAGTATTATTATAAAAAAGAGTAGGCTGTGTTTTTTTTTTAGTATAGTATAGTATTTAGCTGAGATGGGATATTAACCTCTCTCCACTCGGCCATCTCAACCCATTGTGCGTTTTAAGTGCGAGTTCTTGGTGTGTGTGGCCTAAGTTTAGTTGTGTCTGCCCCGATGGAGGTGATATTGCATTGATCCACCTAACATGTCCTTTGGGTGAACAAGTGACCTATTGATTTTACGTTTACTGGAGTGAATCAGAGGTCAGGACCAAGGTGTATTTCTTCCTCTAATTACCTGGTTTATTTTCACTCGGCGGGATGTTGTTTATCAAAGTGTTCAGGTTTTTTCTCGGTAATTAGCAGCGGTACCTGAGCCCACACACCGTTAAACCAACCAAAAGAGGTAGGATTAATATTTCATCAAAGGTATAACTCCCCACAGCCGACTCACCCACCCCAAAACAGATGGAGTTTTGGGTTGAGTTTAAAGATCAAGGAACGTTTATGTAGACACAACCGTCGTGACTGATAAGGTTGACGCCGCTGGTTAAAGAAGGTCTATAGACAGCCATCTTTAGGAGGCTCTCTCGTGATGGTCTTAAAGTGAGGCTGACAAACAGACCAGGGGATTGTATCGCTTTTTATTTATTTTTTATTGGTTGATGACTGAGTGTATTTACTTATCTAGAATACGTGCTTAAAGGTCTTGTTGTTAACCATTGTATACCTGCAAAATCTATATAAATGCTGAAGTTTATACATGCATTGTCTAAACACATACTTATTCAATGTAAACATGGATAGACGATTTAACTGATTAAACATCTTTCAATAACTGTTGAGTCGCAGTAATCAATTTCTGTATCAACAACACTTATAAACAAAGCAGGTATACTGTGTACATAGACAGTGCAGGTATACAATAAGGTATTGCGAGAAAGGATAGCTAACCCAGCCATCAGTATTCGTGTATCTTCACCTCTACAATTTCGTCTACCCTAAAAGAATGTTAGCTGAAGGAAAAAAAAATCCAATATCCTACCAGACCCGCCGGATAGATAACAGTACACAGTGCCTTCTGGATCCACGCTTAGCCTAACTGAGTGATAAACATGAGTAGCTTATTAATGAAACACACGTTATATCTGTACAGCGCCGTGATGATTGTTGAGAGTAGAACTATTAGTTAAATCTAATGAACAAATTGTTATGTATATTTATTCATGTTTTTCCCAGTGTGCTATAGCCGCAGGGAACAGTACTGAAGCTTTATTACCTAAAACCATTCGACTTAGGGTGTTTGTTTCCGTGTAATGTAATCATGTGATCCCAGTTAGTATGAAGTAGCATAAAAAAATGAAATTACATATTGTGCTAATATTTTGCTGTCGTCATTACTCCCGTCAAAGAGTTGAATATTAATGGTAATCAGGATAGGAAAGTGTTATTGAATAGGCTGTAAAAAATGCAATGATTTGGAACTTGGAATTGATAAAAAATATTGAGGATCGTTAAAGTGCGAGCGAATTTAATGCAAAAAAATAGTAAAAATAATTAAATTAAGATTCTTTAATTTTTGTTTTTGTTTTTTGTAAAGGTCAAGAGGAAAACTTCTTTGTGAATGAAGTCAGGTGCTTTTAGTCAGGGTGAAGTATATACGCCAAGACTCCCGCGCTTTTCACAAGAACCCAAGCGTAGTAGTAGTAAGAAGAGGTTGTTGACGGTAATTCTCCTCTTTGTCTCCGCCACCATTCACCAGGGGGGCTACTCCACCACCTCTCCTGGCTAACTCTCCAAATAAGGGGATACTTTTTTGAAGTTTTATCGGAGTTGAAGAATAGAAATTGAGAGATATCCTAGAATATGTTGCGATTCTGGGCGGTGGTGTCGTTGATTCAAGGGAACCCAACTTACGCGCTCTCCATAGGCGAATCAATAAAGATGGCGGGAATTTCAGTGGTGCCACATATTCGTTCTTTGTGAGTAATGTAATTACTCTAAGATGCTTCTTCCCGTCTTATTTACCCAATAGAAATTTTTTAGAATTATTTTAGCTTCTAAATCTCGTAGCGAAGATTCAATGTTTTGTTGCAATGAGAAATGACAAGTGACGACTCGCCAGATAATGCCAGATGTGGCACATTGATTCTGGCCCCGCGCATGAGCCCTTTGGAAAGGAATCGCGATGCCATTCCAACTTGTGGATGCCTCAGTGGTCTGGCAACAGTGGTGAGGAGTGGAGTATATATCATGCTTGCGCCACACTCAATGACTTCAACCTAAATACGCTTCAGTGTTTTTTGCAAATATTTCTACGATTAGCTTTACTGTAGTGGCTCACACGGCGCGTGGTGTAGGTAGTCACTTAGATGGTCTTAGTTTATTGGAAATAGATCTGAAGTAGAATTTTTTGATAGTGTTGTGAGGATCAAGAGTGTGGGAGATAATGTTGCGGGTAAAACTTGTGTACCGCTGAAACACAGGAGCAGGTGCAGGGCTGTCAACTAAACGCGCTAGTTTTTCCCTCTCCACCACTGGGCTCGACACCGTCTGTGAGGTAAGTTGTGTGGGTGATGAAACAAAAATAAACCTTTATGTGTTTCCTGTATTTGTTGTTAATTGTACTGCGCAGCAACTATCTTGTTTCTGCGTGCGTGTGTGTGTGTGTGTGCAGGTGCGTGTGTGCATGTATCATTGAGTGTATGGTGGTTTGATGTTTGTGTGTGTCAGGGTGTAAGGTTTACGCGTGTGTTTGCGTGGTTACATACTGTATGTAGTATCTGTCATCAATCTATTAATGTACACATACAGGGTACAATATAAGTATATGGAGATGCATTTAGGTGATATATAAACAAATACATATACATAGCTCTACATCTGTAAATTTATACCTAGAGAGGTACATTTTTACACTACCAATCAAAAATTATCTGGTGGGCTAAATGGACTTGGCTTAAAATTTGTTTATCATTCAGCAAACTTTGAGGAACTTGGTCAGGGCGCGGCTGGTGGTTCCTGTAGCTCTCGGGGTCAGATGTTCGGGCGTGGAATAAGTAACCACAGAAAGACGTTAATTAGTCATAGTTGCCGTGTAAATGTAAAAATCTGACAGCCATTTTTTATTTTCGTCGGGGGGAAATATTTTCGTCTGGAAGTGTAATTTTGTAGTTTAAGAAGGGAATTGGCTTATGGAAAGAAGTGATTCCCTCTCATAATAAGTTTCCACTCACCAACTATCGTCTTTTAACCCTCCACATTTGAGCACCCCGAAATATACCAAACACACACACACACACACACTCACACACCATGAATATACTCTATATGTACCTTCATATATAAATTATGTATACGTATATAAATTTGTAGTTTTATGTACGCACTCCACTATCTGTGTAAGTACCGTACATGTAAGTTAAAAACTGTCCTCGGTGTACACGTCGCACAGGGAAGCTCATCTCGGCTACTGGGTGTGGCTGTATATAAGAGTACAGAAGGTGACCGGTGATGCCTCGCTCAAGTGTCCACCTAACCTAACACTAACCCAGCCTAACGTAACCTAAAGTAACGTAACCTAACCTAACACTAACCCAGCCTAACGTAACCTAAAGTAACGTAACCTAACCTAATCTAATCCATCATCCACGTGTCAGGTATTGAGTGAGGGACTTGTCCATCAGGGGGATGATAATAATAGATTTTTGGATCTTTATAAACACGGTAGAAAGTCGTCGTCTGCTCAGCTGTCAGTTATCTGCCATTATTTTGCTGTCAGTCGATATTTCTTCACCACAACTATACTAAAGTTGTCAGGAACACACAGGAAAGGGTATTTAAATGTTTCTTAGTTTGTAAATCCCCTTGATTATCTCTACGTGTCTTTTTTGGTATTCTAAGATAATATTTTACCCAATACTAAACGAAGAATTAAGCAATTTTACGAATTTATTGAGAAAAATTGTTTAACGGAATCTTGAGCTGTTAGAAAAGACTAATAATAATTGTATATGAGACGCGCTGTCTTAAACTCCACGCTAGAACGCACTCAGGCATCTCTCAGAACGCACTCAAGCATCTTTCCCAGTTAGAACGCACTCAGGCATCTCTCCACCTGGAACGCACTCAGGCATCTTTCCCAGCTAGAACGCTCTCAGGCATCTCCCCAGCTATAATGCACTCAGGCATCTCCAGCTAGAACGCACTCAGGCATCTTTCCCGGCTAGATCCAATGAAGTTAGATTATCTTAGGTTGGATTAAGTTATATTAGGTTAGGTAAAGCTAGATTAAGTTAAGTTAGGTTAGATTAAGTTAGGTTAGGTTAAGTTAGATTAAGTTAGATTAGGTTAGGTCAAGTGAGACGAAGTAAGATTAAATTAAGGTATTTAATCATAAGTTGAAATCAGCTGAGATGCCTAATCTTCAAGTGATGCAAATGACTGACAAATAAGACACGTTTTTGGTTCACAGACCGACAGACAAAACATAAGTGACTGGAGTAGACAAAAGTAACCCAGGATTAAAAAAATACAAACATCATGAATATATATAAATTGTCATTAGGATAATTTAAATTAGTTTATATAAAGGTTTGTTGTGCTGTAATACGTTTAAATAATTGATATATTGAGAGATCAGAAAATTCATTATAAAGTTACTGAAGGAGGAGGAAGAGGTGAGTATGGACGACATCTCTGGGTGGGGTCGGTTCAGTGTAGTGTGCCGGCCGCGGGTGCTAAAAAAAAATGTAAAATAAAGCCGTTTTTTCCAAGGTAGTTTTGGGAGTGTGCGAGGGAGATGAATCGAGTTGCTTGTAGTCGTAAAGAGACTTAAACACAAATTGTTATATTTCTGTCAATTTACATTACTAGATTACGTGTTATTTGTACAGCTACCAAAGCGCGTTCCTGGAAAATTATGCTTCGTTTTATATACCCGCAGTGCAGGTAATTAATTACATTGGGCCATAATTATTTAGAAATTTCTTAGCGTACATTGCTAATCTTAAGAAATTTCTTTAAAACAAGTATTATTAACTGTTAGAATCACAGTGCACAGGAATACACAACCAAGGGAAGGAGCAAACCTTAATATTGAAATCACTACAAAACAGTTGATGTTCCACCGAGGTAGAGCAATATGATTTTAGACGCGCCACTTGCACTCATGATAAAGTTTGGGTTAGTTGGATAAGGCAATTCAATTTGTGGGCCCAGAGGACGCATCACCCTTGTCATCACCTTCACTTCCCTCCGCGTCTGGTAGTAGTTCGCGTCCATTTACTAGCAGTTTAGTAGCCGATCAAACCTCTCATCTACGCATTTATGTTATTACCCATCGAGGACATTTCATAATATATAAATAGTCGTCCAGTCTGTAGGGTCCATGGAGGCGTGAGGTTTGTGGCCTTCGATATCATATTGGAAGTTAGTGGCAGTGATGGCAGCGCCTTTGAATAAGTCATGTCTACGAAATGGGTCTCTGGCGCAGTTAAAGACGGCCTCAATATGTCTAGAGGCACTTAAATTCAAGCCTCAGGTACGGTACGATTTTTTTTAAGCAACCATTACTGTCCAGTAAATTTTTATTTCTTTCATGATCTTGAGTGATTTTGTTTCTCTTGATTGATCACTATGACGTATGGGAACGAATTTTGTCTCGTAAAAACTGTAAAATAACGCAATATTTAAGTAACTTGTCATAGACTTTTAGGAATGCTCAACTGATAGAGGGATAACATTTTTATTGTTAGTACATACGTGGTAAAGTTTACTCTCATTAAAGACAGTCCTACAATATTTAACTCAATTCTACCAAACATGAACGCCGTAAACTTTTCAGAAGGGAAGAAAGACGTGGGTAATAAACCTATCCATCAGTGGTGGTTGACGTTAAGATATGATTTTTACGGGTTACAATTTTATCGTTTCCAAAAAGCAGTTAAAAGACCGTGCGAACTTTTGGGGGGTAGTTGCGTGAGGTACAGACAGACATTACTCCGGAGCTTATTTATGGTCTTCGTGGGGGCCATTTCTCTCTGGGGGTTCATCATATGGCCCTCGTTTCAGTGGTCCTAAACACGACATCTCTCTCTCTCCCTCTCTCTCCCAGCTAGAATGCACTCAGGCATCTCTCTCCCAGCTAGAACGCACTTAGGTATCTCCCCAACCAGTTACAACGCACTCAGGTGTCTCCCAGCTAGAACGCACTCAAGGCATCTCCCACCAGCTAAAACGCACTCAGGCATCTCTCCCAGCTAGAACGCACTCAGGTATCTCCCCAACCAGTTACAACGCACTCAGGTATCTCCCCAACCAGTTACAACGCACTCAGGTGTCTCCCAGCTAGAGTGCACTCAGGCATCTCTTCCACCAACTAGAACGCACTCAGGCATCTCCCACCAGCTAAAACGCACTCGGGCATCTCTCCCAGCTAGAACGCACTCAGGCATCTCCCACCAGCTAAAACGCACTCAGTTAGAACACACTCAGATAAGGTTAAAGAGGTGTCCGCAGTCGTTGTTGGTTTGGCGTGTTTTCTTGCGTCAGTTTGTTTGGCAGCTTTTCGGTATTTCTGTCCTTTAAGTTTCTGGGAATTTTGTTTTTCTTTACAACTTGAGAGATGTTTCTTATCTTTCTGTCTTTCTTTCTTTTTTCTTTTTTCTTTCTTTTTCTGTCGTAAAGTTTCTGGGATTTTTTTTCTTACAACCTGAGAGATGTTCCTTATCTTTCTTTCTTTCTTTCTTTCTTTGTGATTGTTGATGATTAGAGTATTTTTACTAAGCTAGAATACACACTTTAATAGACCTTATTTACTGAAGCATTGGAATACATTATCAGACGTTGAGTTTCTTTTGTTTTTCGTCGTGTTTTGTTGAGTTAAATACACTGTCGATAAGTTCAGATCTCCCGACGTTTCCAAGAGTTAGATACAGTTCTCAAGAAACTTTCACGGTGTGTATAATTATGTAGACAATTTTGTAGTTATTACGATGGTTAGAGTCAGCTAGTTAGTGTTTATGTTTTCGACGTGTCAATTGGCAGTCTGGGTAATAAAACGCAGTCCGTCCACTCATACAGTCACTCAAAAAACTATTTATACCAAATTGTGTTGAAAAATATGACACAACGAACGAAGGATTTTGACAACCCTACCGAGACAACAGGAGTCCGCAGTGTTGATTCTGAGATTCATCGACCACCCCAAGTACAGATAGTTTTTTGAGTCGAATTGTTAATGAAAAAAAAATACAATGTGTAACTTGAGCCATTAACTAAAAGAGGTGTTACTGGTAATTATTATTGTTGTTTTACGTATCAAATTGGCATAGGTATAAATAATGTTGATTACTGTATAGCCAATTAATGACGGCAAAACTCCCAGAGCCCAAAACAAACTTTAAAATGACCGCCTCCACCTCCCTATCCCCTCTACCCTTGGCCTCCTACCACCTAACCTCCGCCCCCACCACCCCCGTGTTGTCATACATGGGCAACAGGTGTCACATTACCGAAATGATTACGACTAATTGGGTGTTTCGCCGACCAATGAGAGAAGAATCGTTCTCTTAAACAAACATGGCGCTCGTGAACGAAAAAAAATATATAAATTGTGTGAGAAACAAAGGTGGGAAATTATAACGAAGACTGAGACACATAGTGCGGTGTAAGTACTTGTTTGTATACCCTCGTGTGGGTTGTTTCTCACCTGTGTCTGGTATACTGGAGATGTTGATACCATAATGTGTATTAACTCACTGGTCACATGTTTATAACGCTGAATCGACTGACAGTTAAGAATATGGTTCATGTAACACCAGTTCACTGTACACTTTACCTCGTTATGACTTAAAACACGCAAATACCTAACCTAACCTAACACAACACACACACACACACACACACACACACACGTCAATAGCCCTCAGTGTCAACATTCAAACATGCTCTCACCATCAACAAACACTTGGCTTATTTTTCCCCTTGAACTTTACATGAAACTAGTGTGTGTGTGTGTACCAACTATTCTCTACACGGCCAAAAATATTAATTATCTCCATTTAATTCCTATGTGATACAGTCAGCTATTTTGTTATTGGATTGTGATGGGGGATTAATTTTTGGGATTTATTTTGGGATTCAGTCTTGGATTTATTTATTTTTTTAGTTATTTTGGGATTTATTTTGATTATTCATTTATTTTCTTAACTTAAAATGGCGTGTGGTTGTTTATTTATGTTGGTTTATATTAAGTCTATTTAAACTGATAAATAGGTGATAAATATAGAGACAGACACAAATAAATAGGGAGAGGTAAATATAATAGATAATTGGGTGAGTTGGTATATCAAATAATTCTGAATCCCATATAACGAACACAAATAATGTAAACAAATAATAATAATCACATTGACTGGATTACACACGACACGAAGCTCTATTACGTGCGTCTATATCGTCTGTGTGAGTGTCTGTCTGTCTCGATCGTGTGAATGTCTGTCTGTAGGCTATGGTTGTGTTCCCTCACCTCCTTATGGCTCAGGAGAGGGGAGGGGGTGGGTAGGAAAGGATAATAGCATGGATTAGGTTAGGTTAGGTTGGGGGGAGGGGGTGGAGAAAGAGGAGGAGCAATAGAAAAGGGTAACAGCATGGATTAGGTTAGGTTAGGAGGGAGGGAGGGGTGGAATAGGGAAGGGTAGCAGCATGGGATTGGTTAGGTTAGGAGGAAGGAGAGAGGGGTGGAATAGGGAAGGGTAGCAGCATGGAATTGGTTAGGTTAGGAGGGATGGGGGAATAGGAAAGGTAGCAGCATGGGATTGGTTAGGTTAGGGGGGGGATGGGGGGAATAGGAAGGGTAGCAGCATGGTATTCTTGGTTTCCACACCCTTGTATTAGTGTGACATAGAACCTCGTAAAAGGCCACTTAAATGGTGTCATGCTGAGTCTCTAGTATGATTAGGGGACGCATAACTTGGGTGGTAATTGTCGTTCACAGAGAGGGGGGGGTCAGTGTGAGGAGGGAGGTCAGTGAGAGGGGAGGGAGGTCAGTGAGAGGGGGAGGGGTCAAAGAGAGGGTGGGGGAGGGAAAGAAGTCGGGATAGCTTAGTGACACGCAATGGTGGGTTGGATTGAGGGTGGGGGAAGGTCCGTTCTTGTAGTGTTACTAAGGGTGTGAGGACAAAATCCTATACTGTACTTACTAAAAACAAATACGTTCGTTTAATATTTTCTAATGGACAAAACCCCATCAATTGAATATTAAAGTTGATGTTTATACTAGTCTTGGTTAGGTTAGGTCAGGTCAGGTTAGGTTAGAGTGAGAAATTTTGTTTTAGAAGTTTTTTTTACTAAATTCTCAAGTTGATCTTTTCCTTTTAAAAATCTGATATAAAAGTCACGCTAAGTCGTAACTCCAGGTTAAGTTATGTGTTGCAGAGACTGAGTGACGGTCGGTGTGGCGTGACTGGGGACAATGTATCGTTCGCTATGCACTCTTGCTGTCCTCGCCTCTGCTCCACTCACGGTACAGCATAAGTCACACGATAAGATTTATGTCCACGAGTGTATAATAACATCCAGGTATAAGGTTTGTCCACTCGTCTAAATTGTGTGATTATTTAGGTCAATAATTCTACGTGATGAGAGAGAGAGAGAGAGAGAGAGAGAGAGAGTCCTTTATTAACCATCCCACCCCTCCCCTCCTTCCCTCTTTCTCCCTACCCCCCTCTCCCTCTCGCCCCTCCTCACCCTACCCTTCCCAGTCCATTGTTGATGTGACGTGAAAACTGTTATGACTTCTCCAACTTAACTCTTGGATGGAAGTCAGTAGTCATTCGTGGATAGAGTATTGTTTGTGAGTCTCAATACAGATGTCATTGATAGATACACGTTCCACAGCCTCTAATGGCAGCGTCACTGAAGCTACCTTGATAATACCTTGTGATAGTGTAATTGACTGGATATAGATACTGTTGAATATGTCATGGGTTAATACGAGACGTGTGTTGTATCAGCCTAGGGTGTATAAAGAACCTCTCTCTCTCTCTCTCTCTCTCTCTCTCTCTCTCTCTCAACATATACATTACAGGGGTTGGGGGGGGGGGGGGTTATGGATAAGGATGATCAAAGGTGACTATAACATAAAGATATTCTCTCTTTCTTAACTCCTTCACTATAGGGACGCCAGTTTGAAGTATTTTATTTTACTAACGCCAGATGATTTCATTCAGTACAAAAGAGGACCCCGTACACAAGGGGGTTTAGTTGACGATTTCCACGAACGTTTACCTGTTTATAACGTGAATTAGGGAGTTCCTGAGGAAATTGGATTCTTATATTAAAAACAAAAATGAATGTTTGATGTTGTAGTCCTCATTATTACGTCCAACAGCGCCGTTTGAATTAGGCAACTCCAGTGCAATTTTAGAAAACTTAAAAAATATTCCCTTTGGAGAGCCTCGCATCTGTCTTCAAAAGGGCGTCTGCCTTTGAATCATAGAAGTAAGTCTACACCATTAGTACCAGGTTGGGAAAATATTGCCGCGCGGAGGAACAACACAGCCAGCTGGGGTTTGTGAGAGCGTTTAGACTACAGTTGTTGTTGATGATGTCGCCTAACCTAAGGAAATGATTTTTTATACCATTCAGTGTATCTTTAAAGTAATGTAATTGTTATGGCGACAAAGAAACACACACACACACTGTTCAATAAAGTAAAGGTTATCAACAGACAAATTAATCAAGAGAGACACAGCTAGACTAATAAACAGACACACAAAGAACTTAATTGATAGACAGGCAGACACAGACAAATTAATAGTGACAATGACAAACTGATAAACAGATAGACAGGCTAATCAATAGACAACATTTACCTGGCTACCCATAATGATCAGTTGCAGGTGTGATTATGCAAATGATACGTTCAGTTTAAATGACACTAAATATGCAGGTGTGTGTGTGTGTGTGTGTGTGTGTGTGTGTGTGTGTGTGTAATAATAATAATAATAATAATAATAATAAACGGTTTATTGAAAAAGTTCTGCAGCCCGAAGGCTGAAAATATACATTGGACATAAATGACTTATCACATACATTGGTGGTTTAACAAAAGCCTTCATTAGAGAAAGGTGAAGGAACATACAGATTAATGTTTACAGCGGAGGTCACGTAACATAGATCATGTGAGCTGAGGTGTTGAACAGCAGACACGTAGTGTAGTAACTCCCTCACAGATGGTGTTATGAGGGGCATCACGTGGTGTAGTAATTCCCTCACAGATTGTGTAGGTGGGGCCTGATGTGGTGTAGTAATTCCCTCACAGATGGTGTATGAGGGGCCTGATGTGGTGTAGTAATTCCCTCACAGATGGTGTATGAGGGGGCCTGTTGTGGTGTAGTAATTCCCTCACAGGTGGTGTATGAGGGGCCTAGTGTGGTGAAATAATTCCCTCACAGATGGTGTTATGAGGGGCATCACATGGCGTAGTAATTGTGTGTGTGTGTGTGTGATTGTTTAGCATTCCCACACACACAAAAAAAGGATGCACACACACACACACACACACACACACACACACACACACACACACAATTTCCCGTGGTCAGGTCTGGGACTGGACTTGTCGGTGGCAGACGGCGTTATCTTGATACATCGTCCCCGCTCTCCTGACTCCTGCCCACACAGTCGCCAGCTCTTACTGTCTCTCTCTTTCTGTCTTTTTCTCTCTCTTTCTGTCTTTGTATCTTTCTGTTTTTCTGTCACCTATACACACAGTCTCTATCCTCTGCTAATGGAACACTTCAATCTGTCTCTTTCTCTCTCTCTCATTACATTATCTCCTCTCTCTCTCTCTCTCTCTGTATATGTCTTTACTGTATGTGTGTGAGAGAGAGAGAGAGAGATGGGGAGGGAGGGAGTGTAGGAAAGAGATAACAGAAATGTCATGACGAGAGAGAAAAGGGAAAAATATAGAGAAAGGGAATATATCGACAGAGAGAGAGAGAGAGAGGAGATAATGTAATGAGAGAAAGAGAGAGAGAGAGTCACACACCCACATTAATGAATACATGAAAACAACATAATAAAAAACTTATAATAATAACAACAACAACAACCACAATAATAATAATAATAATAATAATAATAATAATAATAATAATAATAATAATAAGAATAAGAATAACAGTAACAATAATAATAATAATAATAGTGAAAATAGTAATAATAATAATAATAATAATAATAATAATAATAATAATAATAATAATGATACAGTCAAAGCAAAACATCCGGTAAATATATATATAATTTGTCGAGGAAGTAAAACAATTCTGACTCTGTTCCTCTTTTTCAAAATTACAGTTCACGAAATTCGCGCTCGTTGAATATTTCACCCGCAAGCTCGTGTGGTGGGCGGCCGTGGTGGGTGGTATGGTGGGTGGCCGTGGGTAGTAGTGGTGGGTTAGTCCGCACTACCCGGGAAAGCGTGGAGTTATCTCGGCGGTGTGTGTTTACATTAACAGAGGAAGTGTGATGAGGAGATAGTGTTAGGGGGGGAGGGAGATAATGGAAGAGCTACAGTATACGTTTTGGATTTTATTTTTTTAGGGGATATCTAAAAATTAGCCCCCCTAGCCTTCTTCCCTCTCCACCCCCTCCCCCCTTCTTCCCCTCTCCCCCCTCCCCTTCTTCCCCTCTCCACCCCCCTTTCCCTTCCCCTTTTCCAAGGTTATTTCATATTAAGATTAACCACGAAATGCTAACGTAACTTAATTTATCTTAACCTTTATCTGACCTAGCCTAACCTTATCTTACTTACCCTAGCATTTCTTAACCTAACCTAACCTGTCTCCCAGGTAGCATTAAGGTGTTTATTTATAAGGTAAATACAATATACACTATTTAAGTTATAGACAAAATTTTACCTACGATTTCTTTATAAACAAAATTAGGAACTGGATTTGAAACATTTTCAGTGAATATCCCGTGTTGTTGCTTGTTCCACACACACACACACACACACACACACACACACACACACACCTGGGAGTTTTGGTCTTAATATAAGCCTCTTAGTGTCTGGCGGTTCTTGTTATTATTACCCACAATATGATGTTTAAGGACTTACCTCACTATTTACTCCGTTGACCGAACGAGCTATAAATACACCTTTATTTATTTCTGTGTGTGGAGAGTACCCAGGTTACCTCTGTGTTTTGTGACGCTCGTAAAGAAAACGGGGAATATGTTGTATTTTGGTGCTCACAGAAAATAGGACTGTGTTGTGTTGGGTTAGCATTAGGTTAGGTTTAGTTTTGTTAGTGTTAGGATGGTTAATCTTGAGGTGAAATAAGCTAGGGTGGTTAATCTTCAGGTGAAATAAGCTAGGGTGGTTAATCTTCAGGTGAATCTTAACTATTTTTATCTTGCAATATTTTTTACTTATTGTTGACGCTGTTTGATTCTCCTCAAGTTACCGCTATTAATTGATGGTTTCACAAAATTTCGAATTATTTTCTCATTATTTTTTGTGTTTAATGACCTTTAATAAGGAACGTGAGAAGCAGGGAGGCAGGGGGACTAGTAGAGAGGCAGGGGGACTAGTAGAGAGGCAGGGGGACTAACAGAGAGGCAGGGAAACAACAGAGGCAGGGAGACTAACAGAGGCAGGGAGACTAACAAATAGGTAGGGAGACTAACAGAGGCAGGGAGATTAGCAGCGGGACAGGTTAATATGAGGAAATTGGTGGCGCGGAGTAAACACCATTCTATCTAGACTCTCTCTCTCTCTCTCTCTCTCTCTCTCTCTCTCTCTCTCTCTCTATATATATATATATATATATATATATATATATATATATATATATATATATATATATATATATATATATATATATATATATATATATATCGCGGATTTCGCAGGGTCGCATCACCGTCCCAAAGGCAGATTTAATCGGATTTCGTCATTACATCAGGCTGATTTAGAAGGATTTTTTACCCTTCTGATCTTAGCCGGATTTCACAAGGATTTCGAAGGACTTTTCAAGATTTCTAAAGATTTCTTTCACTGTTTTTGCGAAGGACTTTAAACTCCTTCATGGGGTCGTCTGAGGATTGTCAAGTCTTCGTGGGGTCGTTTTTTTAGGGGTCATGTGCTGGTGTCGTGTCCTGGGAGGGTCGTATTCTAACTCCATGTCCTTATGGTGGTGCCCTAAAGCCAACCATGTCCTCAAGTCGTGTCCTGGGAGGGTCGTATTCTAACTCCATGTCTCAGGGGTCGTGTTCTAAAACCAACCGTGTCCTCAAGTCGTGTCCTGGGAGGGTCGTATTCAAATTCAATGTCTTAAGGAGTCGTGTCTGTCCTAAGCCCGTCTCCTATAGTCGTGACTGAGGTGGGGAGGATGGGGGGGATGTCTCTGTTCGTCTCTGGATAAAAGACAAAAGAAAAAATCACTTAGGAGCCAGAATTTGTAGCTGAGGGAGGCAAGACATAGAAACTGGATTATACCCTCAGCTTCTCCCTTTGGCCTCCTCAATCTCTCAGCTTCCCCCTTAGTTCCCTCACTTCCCTTCCCACAGCCTCTTTAGTCTTCTTATTCCCTTCAGTCTCTCCCCTTAGTCCCTTAAACCTCTCCCTTTAATCTCCTCAGCCTCTCCCCTTTCCCTAAGATTCTATTCTTCCTCTTATCAGCCTGGCCCCATTTCCCCTTAGCCCCTCACCCCAACCTCCTCCAAGTTTCCCAGGCCCTCAGAGCTCCACCCCCCTCCTAGGTCCTGCTGACGGCGGGGGGGGGGTAGGAGTTTCAGTTCACATTTACATAGGAGGACCTTTGTTGCCCCGTGGTATAAGTGTCCTTCAGCCTGGCGGGGCACGTTGTTGGCTCTTGTGTGTGTGTGTGTGTGAGAGAGCGGAGCCTTAGGAATGACCTGAGTTTTTTAATGCCCCCTTCCCTCTTCCCTCCTCCCCTCCCTCTTCCCCTCCCCTGGCCACCGAGAGCTATGCTGAATTAGGGGTGAACTGATTTGCATATTCATAGTCTCTTTTACACCTCACTGAACCTCTGGTCAGGGTGGGTGGGGGGTAGTGAGGTGTGGGTGGTGAGGGGGTAGTTTGGTGTGAGGGGTGGATGTGTGAGGGGGTGGTTGGTTAAGGGAAAAGTGGGGTGAGGGGTAGTGGTGGGTGTGAGGGGGTAGTAGTGGAGATGAGAGGGGTAGTGGAGAAATGGAGGGGGGGGGTGGGAGTGGCTATCCTGTGTTAAGGAGATAAACAAGAATAATTAAGTGGTATTGAATGTCGAAGTCTCTCTCTCTCTCTCTCTCTCTCTCTCTCTCTCATTAAACTAGCGAGAAGTCAATCAGTCAACTAGCCTCGCCTGATATTTTTAAGGGAAAGTTTCTTTTTACTTTCTCTTCCCCGCCCGAGTGAAAGTAAACTGGCGGGGAAAGTGGGAAAGTTTGTCAAGCCTAAAATGAACTCCAGGATCATTTTGTCGTCTACTGTAACGACCAATTACAGTGTGAATTGATGAGTTATAGGTCGCTGTATTCTGCTGTAACATTTCATTATAGTATATCTAAGCTTGACCTAACCTTACCATACGTGACTCAGCTTGACCTAATCTTACCATACATGACCCAACTTGACCTAACTTTACCGTAGGTGACCCAGCTTGACCTTACCTTACCATACGTGACCCAGCTTAACCTAACCTTACCATACGTGACCCAGCTTAACCAATCCTTACCAAAACTTGACCCAGCTTGACCTAATTTTCCTGAACGTGATCCCAGCTTGAATTAACCTTCCTTAACATGACCCAGCTTGACCTAACCAGATTCATTATGACCTGTCGTGACCAACCACTCCCTGACCTAACATAACAAGTGACCTCTCGTGACCCAGCTGAGGGAACACACCCTAACCAGTCTGTCAGCTTTACAAGAGGTCAATGAATAAATCTGGGGCATGGGGGAGGCCTGAGAGAGAGAGGTTAAGAGTAAACGCTGGAGACAGACAAAAAATGATAAAGAAATAGAGAAAGAGGAGAATAACCAAGATGAAAGCTAACATTCTTCTCCCCTTCTCTCCACCTCCTCTCCTACCTCTTCCCCTCTCCTCCCCTCCTCCCTCTCCCTCTTCTGTAACAACCAGAAAGAATGTAAATTTTGCATCATTCTCTCCAAGGTTTGCATTCACCTGTTCTTCCTTTAATCTCTCTCTCTCTCTCTCTCTCTCTCTCTCTCTCTCTCTTGTTCTTATCTTTTCACGTTTCTGTATCTCTCCTTCCACTACTTCACCCCCACCACTACACCCCCACCAGCCACCCCAACACCCCCACCACTACAACCTCACCCCTACACCCTCACCCCATCCGTCAGCGGCGGGTGAGTAGAGGGTAAAGGGAGACAGAGTAGGTTCACCTAGTATTGATTCCCCTCACCATACACGAAGGGAGTGAGGGGGGGTGGTGACACGTCTTCCCCTTCTATCTCATCCCCTCACTATATACGACGGGGGAGGAAGGAGGGTGGTGAGGGTGACAGTCTTCCCCTTCTATCTCTTACCCTCACTATATACGAGGGAGTGAGGGGAAAGGAGGTGACGTATTGGGTGACAGGTGAGTGGACTCGTAGGTGACAGGTGAGTGGACTCGTGGGTGACAGGTGACTGAACTCGTGGGTGACAGGTGAGTGAACTCGTGGGTGACAGGTGAGTGGATTCGTAGGTGACACAGGTGAGAGGCGACAGGTGAGATCGTTAAGGTGAAACTAAAAATAGAAAATAAAAATCCTCACCGTTCATTACTGTTAACTCGCCTCCCGAAGATGTCAATAACTGCATTAAGAGAGAGAGAGAGAGAAAGAGCCATTGTCTCTCATTCTATAGTGGAGGTCTCTTGGGTTGGTCGAGTCATGTCAGATCTGGTCGAGTCATGTCAGATCTGGCTGAGTCATGTCATGTCAGGTCGAGTCATATTAATTGGGGTTAAATAATGGACCTTTACCACCACCGTCGCCACTGCTCTCATTAACGGCTGATATCAGACTTCATTAATTTACCCAGCCTCTCCCCCCCCCCTCTCCTTCTCCAACCCCCTTCCCCCTCCTCCTCCACTCACTTCGAGGATGAGGTCGAGGTCACATTCACGCTCCAGTTCTCCCTCTGGCTCACTGCCACGCCTCGAACTCAAATTGGACATAGACTCCCTTTTCTCCTCTTCCTTTTGTTCCTCTTCTTTCTCCTTCTCTTCCATCTCCCCTTCCTTCTCTCCCGCCTCCTCTTAATTCTCCCCCCTTTGCTCCTCTTCCTCTTCTTTCTCCTGTTGCTCCTCCTTCTCCCTCTCCTCCTCCTCATCTTCCCCTTTCTCTTCCTCTTCTTCACCCTTACCCCCTTCCTCCTCTTCCTCCTTCTCACTCTCCTCTTCCTCCTCCTCTCGTCACAAAGGTCAATTATAAAGTGAATTAGTAGCCTGAGGTCAACAGTCATTTCCTTCCTCTCTATGTTGTGGTACGAAAGGTATAAATGTTTAAATAAATTAATAAATACTGAAGAATATCGAAGACTCAAATAATCTTTCTCTTAGGCTAAAACAGGTGACAGTATCTTATTAAATACCCCTCCCCACACACATCACCCCCCACACACACATCACCCCCCACACACACATCACCCCCTCACTCCCACACACATCACCCCACACACACAAACAGACTTACAAACAAACAACACAGAACCACCATTTTTTTAGACCACCTCAGCAAAGACCTTAACGTGACGTAAATTTAGTATGATATTCGTCTCTCCATCGCGAGGTTGAGGAGATAAGCCTCTTACCTCTCCTATCAACCTCTGCAGGGCGTCTCGGTGATCCTGGGGAGGGGGCGGGGGATTATAGGGAGTCACCTGAAGAATACCCACCCCACCCTCAGCTTATTTCACCTGAAGAATCTCTACCCTAACACTATTTGGTGGGATGAGGTTAGGTTAGGTTAGATTTGGTTAGGATAGGTTGCTCATGAGGTTCTGAGGATGATGGTGATATGATGATATGATGATTATACCTCTTATTATACCTGAAGAAGAAAGGAAAGAGAGAGAGAGAGATTAATGAGACACATGAAGGGATAGGAGGGGGGTGGGGAATAGAGGGAACTTTTAATAACAGGCGAGGGGAGACAATAGGTCACCCTCTCTCCCTCCTCACCATTTTCTTAATTTTTTCTCCTTCTCCTCTGTCTTCTCCGTCTCCCACTCTTCTTCTTCTTCTTCTTCTTCTTCTTCTTCTTCTCCCCCTTGTCCATCATACAGGTGAAAAAAGAAATTATTTGTCAACTCTCTCTCTCTCTCTCTCTCTCTCTCTCTCTCTCTCTCTCTCTCTCTATGGACTAACACACACCGAGATATTTTGTAACTGTTGTTGTTGATGTGTTTTCCTGATGGCTCTTGTTGGTATGTTTGTGTGTTTTTGTATTTGTGTGTTATATGTAATTGTACGTTTGTTTTTGTTTGTAAATATGTCTAGAGTGTGTGTGTGTGTGTGTGTGTGTGTGTGTGTGTGTGTGTGTGTGTGTGTGTGTGTGTGTGTGTGTGTGTATTTATGTCTCGTGCAAGTCTGTGTCTTTATGTATGTTTAAGTGTATATGTAGAATGTATGTAATGTATGTGTAAGTATCTGTGTGTATATATGTAGTGTGTAAGTGTATGTATGTATAACTGTGTGTGCGTATGTATGTAAAACAAGGAGTGACCTCATGCAGTCATGAAGGACCATTTTAGTAATTCAGTAAACACACTGACTTATAACATTCACTCTTGTTTACACAGTCAACCTCTTCTGCCGGTGTGTGTGTGTGTGTGTGTGTGTGTGTGTGTGTGTGTGTGTGTTGCTCGTGCCATTTAACCCACGGGAAAAATATAGTAAGGGTTAGTTTACACGTTGAAAGGGAGTGTTGGAGGGTGTTGCAGTGAAGGGAGGCATCGGGAGGGAGTGTTGCAGTGAAAGGAGGCGACGGGAGGGAGTGTTGCAGTGAAGGGAGGCGACGGGAGGGAGTGTTGCAGTGAAGGGAGGCGACGGGAAGGAGTGTTGCAGTAAGGAGTGTTGCAGGAAGGGAGGCGACGGAGGGAGGTGTTGCAGTGAAGGGAGGCGACGGGAGGGAGTGTTGCAGTGAAGGGAGGCGACGGGAGGGAGTGTTGCAGTGAAGGGAGGCGACGGGAAGGAGTGTTGGAATGTAAACGTCGGGAATATTGCAATTAATGGACACTCGGTCGGTCGGTGTAGCAGTGAAGGAAACGAGTCTCAAACATGTTAGATGGCAGGGCTAGATGAGGTTAAGGTTAGGTAAGGTTAAGTTAGGTTAGATTAGGTTAAGGTAAGGCTACTTTGGGTAGTGGACACCGATATCAAGAATTAGTGGCACTCAGTTTAATATCCAAATGGCACCCAGCATAATACTCAAGTGGCACCCAGCATAATACCTCAGTGGCACCCAGCATAATACCACAGTGGCACCCAGCATACACACACGGCTCCAAGTGGCACCCAGCATAATACCCCTGTGGCACCCAGCATAATACCCCAGTGGCACCCAGCATAATACCCAAGTGGCACCCAGCATAATACCCCCAATGGCACCCAGCATAATACCCAAGTGGCACCCAGCATAATACCCCAGTGGCACCCAGTATAATACCACAGTGGCACCCAGCATAATACCCAAGTGGCACCCAGCATAATACCCAAGTGGCACCCAGCATAATACTCCAGTGGCACTCAGCATAATACCCCCCAGTGGCACCCAGCACACCCAAATGGCACCCAGCATAATACCCCAGTGGCACCCAGCATAAAACCCCAATGGCACCCAGCATATCACCCAAGTGGCACCCAGCATAATTCCCCAGTGGCACCCAGTATAATACCACAGTGGCACCCAGCATAACACCCAAGTGGCACCCAGCATAATACTCCAGTGGCACCCAGCATAATACCCCAGTGGCACCCCAGCACACCCCAGTGGCACCCAGCATAATACCCCAGTGGCACCCAGCAACTCACACCACTTGGCATTATACCCTAGCGAACACATTATGCCAGGAAGGATCTCACGTCTCGCCCGTTACTAGTTGCTTCCTCCGTATTTGAGAATAATTTCCCTAAACTTAGAAGATTAAACATTCGGGGCCAAAGTTTAGGGAATTTCCCCCAGCTTCGACATTTGGTTGGGGGGGGATGAGAGGGAAGGTCGGAATTGCTGGAGGAGAGGAGGGAGGAGGAGAAGAAAGGGGGTAGGGAAGGAGGAGGAGAAGAAGGGGGGATAGGGAAGGAGGAGGAGGAGGAGGAGGAAGGTCTGTGATGACTCGATCGAGGAATTTTAGTTGATGATTTTTCTTCGGTGTGTGTGTGTGTGTGTGTGTGGGAAGGGGATGATTGTGGTAGTGGTAGGGCAGCTGCTAGTATCAATGGTTGTAGTTATGGTAGTGGTAGGGCAGCTGCTAGTATCAATGGTTGTAGTTATGGTAGTGGTAGGGCAGCTGCTATATAGTATCAGACCAGCTGCTGAATATTCAAGGCAGCATCACCATGAATACACCTCATTTAAAATTCAAGTTACAATGTTTCGATGTTTTTTTTCAGTGTGTGTGTGTGTGTGTGTGTGTGTGTGTGTGTGTGTGTGTTGGGGGTGGGGTAGGTTAGGGTTAGACCGTAACTGCGAAGGATTTAGTAATGATAAAAAAAACATGAATCCCAGAAACAGGTGAACATTAAATATATTATACATACATACATACATACATACATACATACATACATACATACATACATACGGTTATATTAATTGGTAAGTAAATTAAGAGCTCTGTGGTATAATATGGGGCTGTGATATGCTGTTCATAATTGGCCTTGATATTTTTCTTAGCTTTACCTGATTAATTTTAGAAGCTCGTGTACTGGAGGATGTGTTGGGTTAGGTTATGTTATGTTAGTGTTGGTTAAGGTAGGTTTAGGTTTGGTTGGGTTAGGTTGGGTTTCGTTTGCGTAGGTTTAGGTAGCAAGTACAAGTACAGTTAATAAGTACAGGTGCAAGTAACAAATACAGGTAACATACAGGTGAAGGTATCCAGTACAGGTAAAAGTACAGGTAACAGGTTCAGGTACAAGTACAGGTAACAATTACAGGTAACAGGTACACAGGTAGTGTCTTCCTTATCGTGGTATTATTTATGGTGCTGTGGTCTCCCTACCTTCCTCCCCCCCTGCCCCTAAAGACCTCCAGATCCACACTTCCATTTACAATTCTCACGCGGATTGTTTACACACAAGGCACCGTGGCCCTGCAGTCTGCGTCTGTTTATCTCGACTGCTGTGCATACAAAACCCAACAATGCAAATGGAATGTTGGCCAAAAACCTCATCATCAGGAATTTTAACTTGGCTGGAGCACTTTGTTGAACCTGCCTCTGACTCAAAGATTGTGGTGGCAGTCGTTTACTCCGCTGATTATAGCCAATTGTGACACTTTTATGGGGAGGTGTGGCGGCCCAGGCTGTCTGGGGGTGAATAGTAACATTGTTATGATGGTCGGGTTTCCTCAGGCTCACGGGTCACAATTGTGGAAGCTTGCTGTTGGTCTGTCTGCCTTCACACGAATTTCTTTTTCCAGAATTCAATTTCTTTCCGATGACATTTCATGATTAATATTTATGCTCCTGCACCACGCTACGTCAAGAAATTGAATTCAACTCACATGGAAATCCTCAGATAGCTAAACCTGCGATAAAAAGGACCATAACTGTTCGCAGTGCGCCTGAAGGCACGCGGGGACCTGATTGGCTATTAGGTGTGCATCCCATTGGCTGCTGAACCAACCCCGGCCGTCCCCCTCCCGTTGCCATAGTTACTGGCAGGAGATGCCGCGGTGGTGTGTGTGGATGGATGGATGGATGGGTGTGTGTATGGGGGGGGGCAGTACAGTATCTGCTCCTCTCACGTCACCTTACACTACTAATTAAGTCCCAGCTAAACTTAACACGTCTTAAAGCGGTACAGAAATAGGAGTTAATCTGCGAGGGATGATGGGTAGAAGCCAATAAAGGGAGTTTGTTTACATACTCGCTGGATGACGCATCACAGCTTGGGGTGCCACCAGCAGGAAGTGAAGAAAGAGAAGGAAAACAGATAGGTCATATGAAGAAAATATTGATATATGTTTATGAACATTTCTGATCACCTGAAGATGAGACACCTTAGTTTATTTCACCTGAAGAGGGGGGTAGGGTCGGGCAGGTTAGGTTAGGGTTACGGTTGGTTAATTATCAGGTGAAATAAGCCTAGGTGTCTAAAACTCAGGTGACCTTAACATTTCTAATTTACCTTTATGTTTTATACAGTGCTGATACATTTTTAATACACACATACACACACACACACATACACACACACACACAAACACGCACACACACTCATTCACACACACACACTCGGAGACAAACATTCATACGAGATATTCCTTATCTAACCTAGCCTAACCTAGCCTAACCTGACCTAATCTAACCAAAACGACATATTTATTTGTGTCCCGGTAATATGGTCTTTTAAAACAGGATACATTAGGGAGATTACCTGAGGCTGGTGGTGGTAGGGAGGAGGGGGTGAAGGAGGGGGAAGAAGAAGGTTGAGAAATAAAGAAACTGGAGAAGGATGAGAGATACAGATGGAGGGGAGGGACGAAAATGGAGGAGGAAGGACGAAGGAGAAAGATTAATATGTGGAGACGGAGGAAGGAAGAAGAAGGAGGAGGAGGGTGTACTGTAGATGGAGTCAGCAGAATACCCCCAGAGATGAAGATGGAGGAGGAAGAGGAAAGAAAATTAATATGGAGGAGGAGGAAGGAAGAAGGAGGAAGAGGAAGGAAGCTGAAGGAGGAGGAAGGAGAAGGAGGAGTGTATAGAGATGGAGTAAGCATAATCTCCTAACACCGTGGCTTATGACGTAAACATCACCTCACCGCTGTACCGGCTGATTTACTACCTGTCAATCATTCTACCTGGATAATAAATAGTGAATGTACACGTATCATACTAGGTTAGGTGAGGTTGGGTTAGGTTATGCTAGGGTTGGGTTATGCTAGGGTTGGGTTATGCTAGGGTTGGGTTATGCTAGGGTTGGGTTATGCTAGGGTCTGGTTGGGTTAGTTTAGGTTAGGTCAGGTCAGGTTAGGTTAGGTTATACCATGCTTACCTATTTTCAGGGCTTTGGTTAGGTTAGGTACGGTACGTAATGCTTAGCTACACTCAGGACTTACGGAACTACAGGATAAAACAACTGTGTACTAAACCTACACAAACACACACACAGTAATGGGAACAAACAGCTGTATGGACCCTCAAACACAAAACACACACACACCACAAGCACTTGGTGACACACGGGTAAAAAGCTATTATACATACATACATACATACATACATACATACATACATACTTACATACATACATACATACTACATACATACATACATACATACATACATACATACATGCATACTCCGTTACATGGACCTTTTACAGTGAAACCTCTATTTAACGGACTATGTGGAGACGAAAGTCCGTTATGTCAAGGGTCTGTTAAATATAAAAACCACATCCAACTGATTATAAGGAGAAAGGAATCCGGTATATGAAGGCTTTACTATCGAACGAACCTCGATTTAACGGACTGTATTCTTCCCTATAATCCGTTAGATGATGGGTTTTATATCTAACAGACCCTCGATATAACGGACTTTCTTCAAATAGTCCCTTAAATAGAGGTTTCATCTTACGAGTGTTTGAGGTTTAATATAATCTTATACAGCGTCCAATCTGCCCAGCCTCGCCCAATATGGTGTCTTATGGGCCAAACTTTGCTGCTAGTTCTGTACTTAACATTGCCTCTTAGTTCACCCCCCTTTCACCCCCTCTTCTTCCCTCTTGTACTCCTGCTTCTACTCCTACTCTCCTCTCCTTCTATCCCTCATCTTTCTTTCTCCTCCACGACGTCGTTCTCCTACTCTCCTACCCCTCACCTTTCTCTCCATCCTCCCCCCTCTTCCTTCTCCTTCTCTTCGCTTTCCACTCCCTCCTTCTTTCCCCCTCCTCCCCTCACCTTCCACCCTTTCTTACCCTCTTCCTTACCCTCCTACCTATCCTCCTACCCCCAACCCCTCCCCCTACCCCTCCCCCCAAGACCTCGTTCATGGCCTAATGAGGGTAATTAGTGTTAATTAAAGCATCAGCGGGGCTAATCTAGATGTCCAAGATATTACACATTAAGGGTAAAAGATAAATTAATATAGGGACTTATTTCGTTGAGGGGGGTGGGGGGAGGGAAGGAGGGGTATGTGGGGATTGGTGGGAGGAGGGGGGTGTGTGGGGGGGTGATGGAGGAGGAGGAAGTGAGGGCCTCGTGTTCAGGCTGTACTGGCATCTAAATTAACTTAATAGAAGAGGGAGGTAAGACTTGATAGGTGGGAGGGAGAGTGTGAGGGAGGGAGAGGTTTGAACGTAACTCACTCACTAACTCTCTCTCTCTCACTCACCCTCTCTTTCACTCATTCACACACTCTCTCTCTCTCTCTCTCTCTCTAACACGCCGTATTTATATAGGAGTGAATCAGTATTATATCAGGTCTGGGCTCAGTATATAAGCCATCAGCTCAGGCGGCCGTAGTTCTGGGCTCCGTAGAGGCATAGTTTAAATGCCAGTCAGGTTTAATTTACCTCTTGAGGGAAATTGAGGGGAGGTGAGGGGAAAAGGGTGAGGCTGTGTGTGTGTGAGGATCTCTATCTCTCTCTCTCTCTTTCTCTCTTCTTTTCTCTTCTCTTCCCCTCTCCTTGAACTTCTCACTTACTCTCCCGTCTCTCCTCTAGTGCTCCTCCTTCACACAGTCTCTCTCTCTCTCTCTCTCTCTCTCTCTCTCTTTCTCTTTCCTTCTCTACCCTCTTCTCTTTCCCCTCACCCTCCCACAATACCTTCCTGTTCCTTCACCATTTCTCTTTACTATTCTGTTTTCCCTTCCATCACTCTCCTCTCTCTCACCTACCCCCTTTCTCTCTCTCCCCACTCCTCTCCCTCTTCCTCTCTCCCCTTCTCCCCTCTTTTCCATTAGCATCCAAACACTTTCCCTTTCCTTATTTTTATCTAATTTTCTGGTATTTCCCCTCTCTTCCCCCTCTCACCCACTCACACAACGCTCCCACTCTGTTTTCCCACTCTCACAATGCACTCACTATCACCTCACTTGTACTCTCGCTTTCCCTTTCTCTCTCCTTCACCTTAACAATACTTTCTCTCACTTTCTCTCACTGATAATACATGTTCTCTCAATCTTCTCTCTCACTATCGCAACATACTCCCCTCCCTTCCCTTCCCCTCCCCTCCCCTCCCCTCTCCTCACCACTCTAGCACCTCCCTGGTGAATGTGTGAAAAATAGAGAGATTGAGGGGAAAGGACGCTAACAGAGGGGAGTGAGAGAGAGAAAGAGAGAGAATGAACGCTGGTAAACACGCGGTAAAAGTTACTCTAGGGAGAACTGACTTGAATGGAGGTGTAAGAGAGAGAGAGAGAGAGAGAGAGAGAGAGAGAGAGAGAGAGAGAGAGAGAGAGAGAGAGAGAGAGAGAGAGAGAGAGAGATGTGTTTGTGAGATAAAAGAAAGAAAGCGAGAGAGATAGTGTACTTGAGAGAGAGAGAGAGAGCATCACCTTGGAAGTCGAGGCAGTTTGTTTGTACCATAAGAGACGAGACTTGAATGTCGGTGTATGACAGAGGGAAATGAGAATGTAAGAGAGAGAGTGAGTGAAATGTGTGTGTTAAAGAATGTATGTATGATTGTATGTATGTATGTATGATTGTATGTATGTATGATTGTATGCATGTATGATTGTATGTATGTATGTATGATTGTATGTATGTATGATTGTATGATTGTATGTATGTACTGTATGTATTAAGAGAGAAAAAAGACGAAGAATAAGAGACAGAGAAAGAAAGTATTCCAATATCTCGAAGACTTTCTCAGGAGTATATAGATCTATTGAAAACAGATTGAAAGAAAGAAACAAAAGAAAGAAAGAGAGAAAGCTACAAACTTTTCTATTCCCTAAACTGAAAGAAAGTTAAACTCTCACCTTTAGAAAGTGGAGACGAAACAGCTTATGTGGTGAGGTTACTGTGAGTCCTTGTGGGTACCTGGTGTAGCCCCCTGGTGTAGCCCTCTGGTGTAGCCCCCAGGTGTAGCCCTCTGGTGTAAATGGTGTAGTCCTCTGGTGTAAGTGGTGTAGTCCCTTGGTGTAAGTGGTGTAGTCCCCTGGTGTAAGTGGTGTAGTCCCTTGGTGTAAGTGGTGTAGTCCCTTGGTGTAAGTGGTGTAGTCCCCTGGTGTAAGTGGTGTAGTCCCCTTGTGTAAGTGGTGTAGTCCCCTGGGTGTGTAGTCCCTGGTGTAAGTGATGTAGTCCCTTGGTGTAAGTGGTGTAGTCCCTGGTGTAAGTGTAAAGTGGTGTAGTCCCTTGGTGTGGTGTAGTCCCCTGGTAAGTGGTGTAGTCCCCTGGTGTAAGTGTGTAGTCCCTGGTGTAAATGGTGTAGTCCTCTGGTGTAAGTGTGTGTCCTTGGTGTAAGTGTGTAGTCCCTGGTGTAAGTGGTGTAGTCCCTTGGTGTAAGTGTAGTCCTCTGGTGTAAGTGGTGTAGTCCCTTGGTGTAAGTGGTGTAGTCCCTGTAGTGTAAGTGGTGTGGTCCCTGTAAGTGGTGTAGTCCCCCGGTGTAAGTGGTGTAGTCCCCTGGTGTAAGTGGTGTAGTCCCCTGGTGTAAGTGGTCCCTGGTGTAAGTGGTGTAGTCCCCTGGTGTGGTGGTCCCTCGGGTCATACAAGAATGATAACTTAAGAGTGTGTCTCTCTCTCTCTCTGCTAATTCATTTATGATCGATGGTTCTCTCACGACTGCAAGCTACCTCTGGGGAAGTGGGGGATGTAGGGGAGGAAGAGGGAAGGGAGGGGTGTAGGGAGGGGAAGGGAATGTAGGGGAGGGAAGGGAATGTAGGGAGTGTAGGGAGGGGAGGAAGGGAGTGTAGGGTGGGGAAGGGAAGAGTAGGGAAAGGGAGAGTAAGGTTGGGGAGGGGGGAATAGGGGTGTGGGGAGAAAGTAGGTAAAAGCGAAGGAGGATATATCAAAAGGGAAGGAAGAGGTAGATGTAATAGGAAGGAAGGAGAAGGGAAGGAGCGAAATTGGAAGAGGAGGGAATGTTTGAGGTAGGAGAGGGAAGGAAATGGAATGATGGGGGTGAAAAGGAGGAGAGAGGATGTTAGACGGGGGGGGTGGTGGGGTGGGGGAGGTTGGTAGGTGTGGGAGGGAAGGTGGTGTGGGGAGGAAGGTGGTGTGGGAGAGAAGGTGGTGGGAGGAGGTGGGGAGGGAAGGTGTGTGGGAGGGGGTGGGGAGGGAGTGGGGGAGAGGTTGTGGGAGGAGGAGGTGGTGTGGGAGGGAGGTTGTGGGGAGGGAAGGTGGTGTGGAGGGAGGTGTTGTGTGGGAGGGAGGGGGGAGGGAAGGTGGTGGGAGGAGGTTGGTGTGGGAGGGAAGGTGGGAGGGAGGTTGTGTGGGAGGGAAGGTGTGGGGGAGGTGGGGAGGGGAAGGTTGTGGGGGAGGAGGTGTGTGGGGAGGGAGGTGGTAGAAATTGACATTGGAGAGTGAGGAGTGTAAAGCATTCAGGGGGGGACGATGTAAGGGGAGGTTGGGGGGGTGTAGTGGAGGAGGGGTGATGCAGGGGGGTGAGGGAGGTGGGGCAAGGTAGGCAGTGAGGAGAGGGGGGAGGGGCGAGGTAGGAGTGAGATAGGTAGTGGGGAGAGGAGGAAGAGTGAGGTAGACAAGGGAGAATGAGAGAAGTGGGGAGAGGAGAAGGGAGGGAAGAAGAGGAAAGGTGATGAACGAGGAGGTGAGGAAGAGGTGAGGAATTTCAGCTGTAGTTCTATTATGAGGTGAGGTAAGAAGGGGGGAGGGGGAGGAACTTTAGTATAGATGAGGGGGTGTATTATACATAGTGGGGAGAGAGAGGGGGGGGGTATAGAGATAACATAGACTTAAGTTTAGGGAAGAGATATAGAAGGATAAGACAAACATAAACAAAAGAAGT